>NC_060139.1:708990262-709294762 GCF_021461385.2 Schistocerca piceifrons | reverse complement strand
TCATGCAAAATTTGCATAGCAAAGAATGGAGTTGATCAGGGATTGGTACTTTTGTATATGTGAAGGACAATGGTGGGCTGTAGCCCCATGTTCAGCCAGTCAGTAATTTTAGTCCATTGTGGGCTTTCCGCTACATGGTTAGTAGGTGATATTTCCATGTTATTTGCCGGTGGAACATAAGTCCAAGGCGTCTTAGAGTGTTGATTACCCGGAAAGGACGGTCGTAAATGGTGAGGTAGAAGTCATGGAGACGGAAGGTGTGAGTGATGCATCTTATAATATTTACCTGGGTTTTGGAGGGGTTAACCTTAAGGAGTAGTTGGTTACACCAGGAGGTGGATAGAGCCTAAATCTAAATTTGTTCATGGGGCTGCTTACCTGATAATATAAACGAATTCGATACACAGATACGGAGCGGATTATTTGTCTGTATATTCTGATACGCCTGCCTCGCACTTTGCAACTATCCTAATAATCGAAACTGAAAGAGATGCTCTGTCCACTGATACGTGCCATTTCCCCGTATGTCACGTAGTTTCCACACAGTCATCTTCCGGGACGCTAGAGATATTTTAACGTATCACAAAAGCTTCTTCCTTCGGTTCGTCAGAAGAACTATCTTCAGACGAAATACCGTTCACTTTGCTGTATTCTGTGGCTCCCGAGGCAGCACTTGTGAAGGAGGTGTTTCCCTACACCTGCTTCAAATAAAAAGGAGGCTCCAGGATTCGTAGTTCGTTCGTAACCCAAGCAGAAAAACGGTTACTGTTCGTAATTAGTACAGCATGTTACTGAAGCAATCATCATAGACTCTTCAAAGTATGTCAATTTTACTAATGTGTTTGCCTTTTTCGTACACTGCATAACTTACACTTTCATTCTTATCGAAGTAGTAGTGAGACATAATTCTTTCCCAGATCACATTGCATTTTCTACTAAAATTCTCTGGTATTCACACTGACGAGCCAAAACATTACGACCAATGTCCGTTGCAACGTTGGACGTCGCCTTGTAGCATTGAGCGCCCGTGACGCGGTAACAAATATATGTAAGCCGACAGATAAGGATGGGGGATCATTCTAACGAAGATATGGGTTGCAGTTGGGGATATCCATGGAGATAAGTGACTCTGACAAAGGGCAGATTATTATTACGCAGAGCCTGTGAACTAGTATCTCGAAAACGGTGAAGGTGGTCGAATGTTCACGTGTTATGGAAGTGAGCATCTACGGAAAGAGACAGAGGGATAGTGAAACTACTACCAGGCGCTAAATGGATGGTTGTCCACGATTCTTCACAGAACATGTGGTTCGGAAGCTTGTCTGCTCAGTGAAGTAGGACAGATGGTGATCTGTGGCATCTTTGCCGAACGAGACAAAATGCTGGTGCACGCATAAGTGTTCCGGAGCACACCATTCATCGGACTTTAATAAACATGGAGTTCCGCAGAAGACTACCCATACGTATTGGCATGTTGACACAACGACATCGTCAGTGGGGGCGGGACCATCGGGATTCGACCGTCGATGAACGGAAACGTGTCGCCTCTTCGTGTGAATTACGTTTTTGTTACACTAGGTCGATGATCGTCTACGTAAACTCCGTCATAGAGGTGAACGGCGCCTCCAAACGTGCACCGCGACACGGTCGCAGGCTGGAAGGCTATGGGAGACATTCTCCTGGGCTTGCATGGGATCTGCGGTAGTAATCGAAGACGCACTGACAGCTGCTAACCACCTACATCCATTCATGCTTGATGTCTTCCCCGTCGGCAATGCCATCTTTCAGCAGCTCAGTTGTCCGTGTGCCGGAGCCAGAACCATGTTATTGTGGTTTGAGGAGCATTATAGTGAACTCACGTTGACGTCTCGACGGGTAAATTCATCTGATGTAAATCCTGTGGAACCTGTCTTCGTCGCAATCGGGCGCCATCAGCGCGTACACAGTCCGCCCCTGGTAGCTGAGTGGTCAGCGCGACGGAATATCATGCCTAACGTCCCGGGCTCGATTCCCGGATGGTCCGGAGATTTTCTCCGCTCAGGGATTGGGTGTTGTGGAGTCCTTGTCATTATTTTATCCACATCGACACACAAGTCGCCGAAGTGGCGTCAACTCGAAATACTTGCACCAGTTCTCCTGTTTCTACAAATCCGGCGCACTCTCATTAACCTTGTTGTGCTGTTGTGCTTGTTGTGTCTTGTATTTATTTCGTTTCAAGATAAAATTCACCATATTATTGACTTAAATTAGGATAGAACTCTCATTTGCAACATAGAGTACAGCATAAAATGCGATGAGCAAATAGAACATATAGTCAAAGTCATTCTACAGTCTTCAGGAAAAGATATAAATCCTCTACATTCTGCCCACGGTGTTCAGTATCAAAACAAACGTACAGTTCAAATGGTCAAAAGTAATGGATTCCACTGAAGTATTTTCTTCCTCACTAAGCGTTTCTACCCACGCCGGCTACAAGAAGTGACGTGGACAAACAGCCTCATGCAAAAGGATGGTATCACCCAGTTTTGGTTTTCAACTACATAGCAGCTTCAAACAGGAATCGGGTATCTTCTGTCAACTGCTTTAGTTGACTTTGGTCGCTTTCTAATGTCGTCAAAGTATCTTGGAAGGAGTCTCACAATTAATAGAGCCGAGTTTGACAGCCACGACGTCAGCTACTCAACTGCAAGGAAATTCGCTAGCGAAAATAATAAAGGTTCATCTTCCCCTCCTGTTATCGGCTTCGAATTTAATATACCCTCTCTACTGGCCACAGTTGGGCTGAGGATTTCTTGTTAGTGCTGGGCCTATCCTAAAACTTTTAATAAACATAGACGTTAGAGATTGTGTGGCATTAGATGTTACGGGTATGATGTCTTCCAGATGATCAGGATGCGCCTGAGTGATTCTGTTTCTGTCAGTATTAAGCGCACGGAAAATTTTTCTACGAGGGTTGGAACTGAAATAGGGGCAACTATTTATTCACAACCGATACAAGAGAGTTACATGTTTTCACCTGTTACTGTCCTTCAAACTAGTCACCAGCACTGTGTAGAACCCGTTACCAGATATGTCAAAGGCGTAGTATACCGTTAGCAGAGCCTGTTCTGTTGATGGTGCGAACGGAGCGGTTTATTGCCTGTCGAATCTGTTGAACAGTTCTGAAGCGAATGCCACGAACTGGTTCCTTCATTTTTGCAATCAAATCTAAGTCAGAACAACTTATGTCCGAGGAGCATGACTTGACGAAAACACAGAACTGGATGCGTTACGACCTTGCTCAGACGTACCTGGAGCACTATGAGCGCGAAGGAGAGGCTTTCTTACGCCGTATAATAACACTGGATGAGACATGGGCAACATCATACGAGCAAAAACTGAAACGCCAATCCAACGAATGGCGTCATTATGGGTCACCCGAAAGGAGAAAGTGCGTCAGAGCCCCAGTATGATGAAAGTTGTGGTGATTCTCGTGTACGACTGTGATGTTGTTATCTTAACGCATTACGTTCCTCCACGGCAGACCGTCTATGCGCAGTATTACTGTTCGTTGTTGGAGCATCATCTGCCACCAGCTTTGCGAAAGTAGCGGCCACACTTTCTGTTGCAATCCACCCATCATTTTGCACGACAATGCGCAGGCGCATACAGCGCAACCATTGGCTGCTCTTTTCGGTCGATAGGACTGGAAAGTACTGTAACATCGACCATACTCCCCGGACTTACGTTCTTGGGACTTTGATTTGTTTCCGAAGATGAAGGAACCACTTCGTGGCATTCGCTTCAGAGCAGTCCCAGAGATTCGTCAGGCAGTAGACCGCTCCATTCACATTATCAACAGAACAGGCTCTGCTAACGGTATACTAAACCTTCAACATCGATGTCAGCTGGTTCTACTTTGACTACTCTGAAGGACAATAACAGGTGCAAACATCTAACTCTCTTGTATCGGTTGTGAATAAATAGTTGCCACTATTTAAGTTCCAACCCTCGTAGTTTGTTCATGGGCAGCTGCAGTATGAGGGATGACAAATTAATTGTTAGTTTCTCCATCCAGATATCCGCAATGCATTTTGTATCCAACACTAGCGGAAAATAACTCTTGCCTAATTGGTGGGAATCGACCTCTTTCACGAGGAGACTGGAATTTCTAACTACACTACTGGCCATTAAAATTGCTACACCACGAAGATGATGTGCTACAGACGCGAAATTTAACCGACAGGAAAAAGATGCTGTGATATGCAAATGATTAGCTTTTCAGAGCATTCACACAAGGTTGCCGCCGGTGGCGACACATTCAACGTGCTGACATGAGGAAAGTTTCCAACCGATTTCTCATACACAAACAGCAGTTGACCGGCGCTGCCTGGTGAAACGTTGTTGTGATATCTCGTGTAAGGAGGAGAAATGCGTACCATCACGTTTCCGACTTTGATAAAGGTCGGATTGTAGCCTATCGCGATTGCGGTTTATCGTATTGCGACATTGCTGGTCACGTTGGTCGAGATCCAATGACTGTTAGCAGAATATGGAATCGGTGGGTTCAGAGTGTAATACGGATCGCCGTGCTGGATACCAGCGGCCTCGTATCACTAGCAGTCGCGATGACAGGCATCTTATCCGCATGGCTGTAACGGATCGTGCAGCCACGTCTCGATCCCTGGGTAAACAGATGGGGACGTTTGCAAGACAACAACCATCTGCACGAACAGTTCAAAAACAAATGTTCAGATGTGTGTGAAATCTTATGGGACTTAACTGCTAAGGTTATCAGTCCCTAGGCTTACACACTACTTAACCTAAATTATCCTAAGGACAACACACACACACCCATGCCCGAGGGAGGACTCGAACCTCCGCCGGTACCAGCCGCACAGTCCATGACTGCAGCGCCTTAGACCGCGCGGCTAATCCAGCACGGCACGAACAGTTCGACGACGTTTGCAGCAGCATGGACTATCACCTAGGAGACCATGGGTTGCGGTTACCCTTGACGCTGCATCAGAGACAGGGGCATCTGCGATGGTGTACTCAACGACGAACCTGGGTGGTCGAATGGCAAAACGTCATTTTTTCAGATGAATCCAGGTTCTGTTTACAGCATCATGATGGTAGCATCCATGTTTGGCGACATCGCGGTGAACGCACATTGGAAGTGTGTATGCCTCATCGCCATACTGGCGTATCACACGGTGTGATGGTATGGGGTGCCATTGGTTACACGTCTCGGTCACCTCTTGTTCGTATTGACGGCACTTTGAACAGTGGACGTTACATTTCAGATGTGTTACGAGCCGTGGCTGTACCCTTCATTAGATCCCTGCGAAACCCTACATTTCAGCAGGATAATGCACGACCGCATGGTGCAGGTCCTGTACGGGCCTTTCTGGATACAGAAAATGTTTGACTGCTGCCCTTGCCAGCACGTTCTCCATATCTCTCACCAACTGAAAACGTCTGATCAATGGTGACTGAGCAACTGGCTCGTCACAATACGCCCGTCACTACTCTTCATGAACTGTGGTATCGTGTTGAACCTACATGGGCAGCTGTACCTGTACACGCCATCGAAGCTGTGTTCGACTCAGTGCCCAAGGGCGTATCATGGCCGTTATTACGGCAGGTGTTGGTTGTTCTGGGTACTGATTTCTCAGGATCTATGCACCCAAACTGCGTGAAAATGTAATCACATGTCAGTTCTAGTATAATATATTTGTCCATTGAATACCCGTTTATCATCTGCATTTCTTCTTGGTGTAGCAATTTTAACGGCCAGTAGTGTAGTTCTCTGTCGGCCGTGACGTCTCAAAATCTCCCCAGAAAAGCTACTGACACACATCAACGTGGACTAAATAGAGCAGCTACGTGTAGCGATATGGTTTACAGAGTATGTGTCACACTGAGCAAACAGCAAACTCCATCAACATTGTCAGCGAGTCTTCGGCCAAATCGATCAACTCAATAAACATTGAACGTTTAGATTCACGTCTTTAATCAAGTTATTACACAGTAAATGCACAATCCTTCATCTGTTCTGCATTTAATATGAATCGCAGTCATCGTCTCGATGATTATGCTGTCACACACTTCGACTGCATAGAAATATTGGCACCTTAAACAGCAATTTTGGATGTTGTAAACAAAGGACGAAAGATAAGATTTACCGTCTCGTCGACACTGAGGTCATTTGAAATGGAACACAAACTCGGAGTGTTTCCAAAACGGGGAGGAAATCTGCCTTATCCTTTCAAATGAACCACCCCGGCATTTTCTTCAATGGCTTCAGGGGAATCACGAAAAACTTTAAATTAGAATGGCCAACGCGATCTGAATCATCGTCCTCCCGAATGCGAGCCCAGTACTCATACAGTGTTAGGTGTACTCTGTATCGGTTCTGAACTTGTAGTATATTGTGTGTAATAATTGAAACTTGTTGTCAGTACACTGATGCCTGGAGTATTTCTCAATGTTTTGTTGCATTGCTTCATATTGTAATTCGACGCTACTACATCATAATTACTGTAATCATTAAAAATACTATTTTTAATAAACGTATTACTTACTCATACTTGGTGAAATTGGCCCACATAGCTGTCATTTGAGCTCTGACGATTCCTTCAGGAGAATTAGGGTCAAGTGTCGATGACGGGAACAAATAGTGTACGTCATGTCCGTGAGTTGCGCCTGAAAATAAATAACAGATTTGTGATTCCTGATATAACATTAACATTTAATGTTCAGTGATACGCAAACTTCTATTTCTGTTGCCTACGCCAAAATTCTTTCTAAAGAATTAATGTATTATTTACTTTTTTTAGTCTATGGATTTAGTTTGATCTTCGATTACTTAAATTATATTATTTCCGTTGCGAGAAAATTCCGCACATGGTTAAGTACGAAGTTATGAGCCAACATGAGGCACTTTTGTCCTGCCCGGTCGCAGTGGCCGAGCGGTTCTAGGCGCTTCAGTCTGGAACCGTGCGACCGCTACGGTCGCAGGTTCGAATCCTGCCTCGGGCATGGTGTGTGTGATGTCCTTAGGTTTAAGTAGTTGTAAGTTCTAGGGGACTGATGGCCTCAGATGCTAAGTCCCATAGTGCTCAGAGCCATTTGAACCATTTTGTTTTGCTGACATAGCACTGACTGACGTTAAATAAGAATATTTTCTCTTCATAAGCTCAAGCAAGAATACGAGACTTAAATCCATGCCACGTCTTACCTGAAAATGAGTCGTTTGAACGTACATTTGTGCTTCGTGCCAATGCCAGGCGAAAAAGATGAGTCCAATTGTCGTCAAATTAGATCTGCCATATCGGTAGTCCCGGCTGCCAATTGTTCTCCATGTTCGCTATATGCACATGTACCCCGAAAAGTCGGTAGCATCGACACGTTTCCGTTGGAAGTTCAGGAGGATTACTTAGTCATAAATTTAATCTATTCCTAAAGAAGAAACAACGTTTTTTTTCACTGAGAGTGTTGTGAGTGTTCTATAGTTGAAAAAAGCGACCAACAGCGGGATTATCAGTATTAGTAGTAAAATCAACTGTTGCACGAGACTTCTCTCTCTCTCTCTCTCTTTCTCTCTCTCTCTCTCTCACACACACACACACACACACACACACACACACACTCACTCTCTCTCTCTCTCTCTCTCTCTCTCTCTCTCTCTCTCTCTCTGTCACATACACACACACACAGACACACGCACGTCATTGTGTGAAATCTAGGATTCTATAGAATGTGTAGTTAACGTATAGATTGCCAAAAATGGAATGTCAAAGTATGAAAAGATTGATATTTTATACATTGCTGGACGTTGTATATTTTGCCGGATTGTCTGCTGGCAAACTATAGAATATGCCTAATCCTGCCATTGTTTCCCGCCACCACTGTAGCAAGTGGCGCTCGAGACTTTAATAGTTGCTTAGGCAGCGTATTGTTGTACGGAGTTCAACTATGACACCACGGATGTCGCTATAATAGTGCTCCACCGTAAAGAATCCGGGTGAAGTTCAATGGACGCTCTCCGTCGTCCTTTGCCGGTGGTCTTGTATCGCCATGTCGGAAGGAAGTCTAGTGACAAGACAGGAATCACGCCACGTTTACACGTTACGATGGTTCTGCGGTGAATTTTTTCAGTTAAGGGCCAGTGCTGCTAAAAATTGTGTTTTCCTAACCAAAACTAGTTACCGAATGTTAGTCAGCAAATTCAAAAAGGCAAAAACGACCGAGAATAAGGAACCATGGGACTATTGGCTGCTGAAACACTATGACGTAATCATGGTCGACAATAAGATTAAGTCGGTCTATTCTATTAAAGAAGATACGAGTGCTATTTAATTTTACATCGTGGATTCAAATGGTTCAAATGGCTCTGAGCACTATGGGACTTAACATCTATGGTCATCAGTCCCCTAGAACTTAGACCTAACCTAAGGACATCACACAACACCCAGTCATCACGAAGCAGAGAAAATCCCTGACCCCGCCGGAAATCGAACCCGGGAACCCGGCCGTGGGAAGCGAGAACGCTACCGCACGACCACGAGCTGCGGACTACATCGTGGACTCCGAGTTAATTGATATACAGGGTGTTACAAAAAGGTACGGCCAAACTTTCAGGAAACATTCCTCACACACAAAGAAAGAAAATATGTTATGTGGACATGTGTCCGGAAACGCTTACTTTCCATGTTAGAGCTCATTTTATTACTTCTCTTCAAATCACATTAATCATGGAATGGAAACACACAGCAACAGAACGTACCAGCGTGACATCAAACACTTTGTTCCACGAAATGTTCAAAATGTCTTCCGTTAGCGAGGATACATGCATCCACTCTCCATCGCATGGAATCCGTGATGCGCTGATGCAGCCCTGGAGAGTGGCATATTGTATCACAGCCGTCCACAATACGAGCACGAAGAGTCTTTACATTTGGTACTGGGGTTGCGTAGACAAGAGCTTTCAAATGCCCCCATAAATGAAAGTCAAGAGGGTTGAGGTCAGGAGAGCGTGGAGGCCATGGAATTGGTCCGCCTCTACCAATCCATCGGTCACCGAATCTGTTGTTGAGAAGCGTACGAACACTTCGACTGAAATGTGCAGGAGCTCCATCGTGCATGAACCACATGTTGTATCGTACTTGTAAAGGCACATGTTATAGCAGCACAGGTAGAGTATTCCGTATGAAATCATGATAACGTGCTCCATTGAGCGTAGGTGGAAGAACATGGGGCCCAATCAAGACATCACCAACAATGCCTACCCAAACGTTCACAGAAAATCTGTGTTGATGAAGTGATTGCACAATTGCGTGCGGATTCTCATCAGCCCACACATGTTGATTGTGAAAATTTACAATTTGACCACGTTGGAATGAAACCTCATCCGTAAAGAGAACATTTGCACTGAAACGAGGATTGACACATTGTTGGATGAACCATTCACAGAAGTTTACCCGTGGAGGCCAATCACCTGCTGATAGTGCCTGCACACGCTGTACATGGTACAGTGACGCGGTCAACGTTACCTTGTACAGCAGCAACTTGTCTGACGCTGACATTAGTGTTATCGTCAACTGCACGAAGAGGTTGCCTCGTCCATTGCAGGTGTCCTCGTCGTTCTAGGTCTTCCCCAGTCGCGAGTCATAGGCTGTAATGTTCCGTGCTCCCTAAGACGCCGATCAATTGCTTCGAACGTCTTCCTGTCGGGACACTTTCGTTTTGGAAATCTGTCTCGATACAAACGTACCGCGCCACGGTTATTGCCCCGTGCTAATCCATACATCAAATGGGCATCTGCCAACTCCGCATTTGTAAACATTGCACTGACTGCAAAACCACGTTTGTGATGAACACTAACCTGTTGATGCTACGTACTCATGTGCTTGATGCTAGTACTGTAAGGCAATGAGTCGCATGTCAACACAAGCACCGAAGTCAACATTGCCTTCCTTCAATTGGGCCAACTGGCGGTGAATCGAGGAGGTACAGTACATACTGACGAAACTAAAATGAGCTCTAAGATGGAAATTAAGCGTTTCCGGACACATGCCCACATAACATCTTTTTTTATTTGTGTGTGAGGAATGTTTCCTGAAAGTTTGGCCATACCTTTTTGTAACATCCTGTATTTCGAAATTCTCATTTGGCTATTGGTCACGGGAGACCAGATCAAGATGCTGAAAAAATTTTCACTCAAATATAAGAACATTACCCGTCCGATAATGAGCTGTACACTCACCTATGTGAACCTTGCAAGAGAAGAAAAATAATATTACAAAAGTTGCGGTCAAGCCAATGTTTTTTTTTTCAATTCGGTTCCCGTTGTTTGGTCGAACTTGCAAATTTTCAGCCCCATTCTGATGGAGAGTACAAGTTCATAATGGTCTAACAAGAACGTTTCACTAAGTTTGTTGTTCTCACGGCTTGAAACCACAGAGAGCGGAAGAGGTAGCTTACCTCATGACCGACATATTTTCATCGCTTGGTGTTCCAACGATTCTACAGCCCAATAACGGCATGGAATTTGCAAACGATGTGGTAGGCAGCCGAAAGGAGTGTTAGCCCACCTTGAAAATCGCCCATGGTAAGTCGCGCCACTCACAGGGTGAGGAGACCGTCGAAAGAGCAAATCGGGACATTGAACATATGCTGTGTGCTTGGAAGCAAGATGAAAAAAAAACTAGCTGATGGAATAACGGGCTGCGGTTCGTTCAACTTATGAAAAACAGAGGCTTTCATTCTGGGATTAACAGGACACCATACAAAGCTCAGTTCGGCTGCAAAGCTAGCGTAGATTTCTAGACGATCTGGATGGCCGGACGCGAATTTGAACCGTCGTCTTCCTAAATGCGACGCCAGTGTGATGATCACTGGGCCATCTCAGTCTGTGGCCAAAATTCTCGACGAAAAACTGGTCTCACGGTAGAATTTTATGAGATGGAGTTGGACTGTGAGAGATAAGGTTAATCAGTAGCCGTCCATTAACACGAACAGACTACCGGTCGCCACTTCGAAGAGTTGTAAGTAGAGGTCGCCCAGCTAATATAGGGAACCGCTCGAACGTTTCTTTAATATTTCATTTTATATGGTTCAGTCATAAGTCGTTGTGGCTTACGCGCTATGTAACATCTCTGCTACAGCTGAGGAAGAAACTGTCCCTACGCCCCCGCTGTTTCAACCAATAGGAAACGAAGGGAACGAACCGCGCTGGCCACATCCGAAGACCGTGACAGGTCCTCTCTGGCACCGGCATTCAGCTACGGGGACATGCTTCCTTCCTTACTCCTTTAATGACCTAGGTCCTGAATAGGCAAACGAAAACTATCTGGTCAAAATTATCAGGAAACTACAAGAGGATATTAACTGGCGTGCGTCCACCCTTGGAATTTATGACGGTTTGAACTCTGCTGGGGACACTTACAATGAGGTTTCTGAACGTTCCCGCCGGAGACTGTTTTACAGGACACAGAGACTGAGAAAGAACTGGAAAAAGTAATAGAGAGCGTACAAAAAACATAACAGCAGAAAGAAAGACGAGATGAATCAATACAAAAGGCACAACTCCCTGCAGAAAATATAGATGAGACTACAAACCACGATGGAGGAAAGCAAAACATTTATCGAAAATCCTTCCGTTTCTGATATCTGTTACATCTGCTTAAAGAAAACCAGCGGTGCTCGTTTGTACACGTCAAGAGTGTGGGTGAAACGCTCGTGCCATTTGTCGACAATCTCCTAAAGACGATGACGACGACGAAGTACAACGTTATGGGATTAACATTTCGTATAGTGTTTGCTTCGATATTGAGAAAGCTGTCCAAAGTAAAACGGAATCGAAATTCAACCTTCAGATTCAGGCCAAGAAATTTAAAAGGTATTCTGATAAAAAAGCCCTTATGTGCCTTTGGGTGCCTCGGTAAGAGGTTCGATATTCAATGTCGACAAAGGGCGATATGATTCACGCAGTCTGTTGGTAGTTGTTATGAACGTGACAGAAGGAGGGTTTCACTGACTTGGAACTGCAGAAGGAATCTAGAAGCATGTGTTATGTAACTAATAACGTTGTGTTTCCGTGAATGGTACACTGTGACATTTTTGAATAGGTCTTTAGTGGAGGAAATGAATAACCGAATAAAAAATACAGGGTGCCATGTGAAAGTCATACCGCTGTTCATATCTTTGTAAAAAACAAAGCTCCAACGAAGGCAATCATGCTGGTTGATGTCCCCATGACCTCTAAAGAAAATTTGCTAGAAACATTTTGTAATTTTCATCTGGACAAACAGTTACTTTGAGTGGTTAAGATAAATGGAACGCCCCATATATATATATATACATACATACATACGTATATATATATATATATATATATATATATATATATATATATATATATATATATATATAATTCTACCGTACGTGTGTATGTCACTGAACTCCTCCTAAACGGCAGGATCGATTTGAATGAATTTTTTTGTATGCGTTTGGGTGGCGCCCTGGATGGTTTGGATTCAAAAATCAGCCAGGCAGATGGCGCTGCAGTCGGTATCTAGGATATTTATCTATACAGCAACTAAACGGCTGGATCGATTTGAATGAATTTTTGTGTATGCATTCAAGTGGGGGCCTGGATGATTTAGATTCACAACTCAGCCTGGCAGATGGCGTTGCATTTTTGTGTGCAATATTGAGTATATTATATTCAGATATAAGTTACGTGCATAAGATTTCGTTTATTTTTCGACATTTTCATTTGAGTGTATTATATTGTGTTTCGTTATTTTGACATTTTAATTTTTTTGTACGGTGTCTTCTGATATTTCAGATCTCACATTTCTATGAATATTAAGTGTATTATATTCACATAGAAGTTACGTACATAAAACAATGCTACGTCTTCGTGGACGAGGAAGAAATATTGGTCGACGGACTCGGAATTCACAATTAGTCCAGAACCGTCGGTTAAATGGATCGGCAGAAGATGAATTGACTGACAATGAAAGTTTAAGAAACCAGGCTGCAATCAGACTTGCTAATGAAAGTCAAGAGCAACGCAGCGAACGCCTTCGAGCTGCAAAATGACAACTATACGATAGTCATCAAAGCAGACAAAGTACCATCTGGGCAGCACGCGGGTCGATATAATGCACCGACCATTAATGAAGTTGCAGTTGTTATGGTTGGCGGCGCATTTGAACGTCGAGATGTACGAATCCAACGCAGAGATAACACAGTGCATACGACTGAAGAAAGTCATCGCTCTTACGACGCTTTGCAATATCCATTGATATTTTGGGAAGGAGAAGATGGATATCATTTAAATATCAAACAAAGAAATCCAACAACACGTACAATCTACACATGTCATTACCTAATATTTTATTTCTATGCACGATTAATTTTTTTGTCTTAATTATATCTTTACTTTGCAGGTACAGAAACCAGCAAGAAAGTGAGAGCGATGAACTTCTACGGGTATCGGTTGATGATTCGTGCCAATGAAGACAATAATATTCTCCGATGCCAACAGCTGTTTCATCAATACGTCGTTGATATGTATGTGATAATTGAAAGCGAGCGATTACGATACATCAGGTATAATCAAGCGAAACTTCGTGCAGAGGAATACATTCATTTGCGTGATGCTATTGTTGGCAACGTAAATGGAATAACTAATATCAACGACATCGGTACTTCACATATTCTTCCATCATCATATATTGGTAGCCCATGTCATAGTCAAGAATATATTCAAGACGCCATGACTTTTGTGCGCGCGTACGGACGACCAGATCTGTTCATTACATTTACGTGTAATCCAAAATGGGATGAAATTAAAACTGCGTTGTTGCCAGGTCAAACTGCAGTAGATCGGTACGATATCACTGCACATGTCTTCAGAAAAAAAGTTAAAATCGTTGATGAACTTAATTATACATTCCTCTGTATTTGGCAAAACACGTTACTGGCTGTATTCTGTTGAATGGCAAAAACGAGGTTTGCCACAAGCGCATATTTTGATTTGGTTGGTCGACAAAATACAGTCCGAAGAAACTGATAAAATTATCTGAGCAGCTATTCCGGATAGGAATATCGATCAAGAATTGTATGAGATTGTAACCGCTAACGTGATCCATGGTCCATGCGGTGCTATAAACATGACGGCACCGTGCATGGACCATGGAAAACGTGCGAAAAGTTTTCTAAAAAGTTGTGTAAATGATACAATCACTAATATGTACGGTTAACCATTGTATCGTCATAGAGACACCGACCATGGTGGTCAATCACATCAATTACGCATGACAAACGGTACAACAGTTGACATTGACAATCACTGGGTGGTTCCGTATTCACCATTGCTGTGTAAAATCTACCAAGCAAGCCGGTCACGGTGGCCAAGCGGTTCTAGACGCTTCAGTCCGGAACCTCGCGACTGCTGCGGTCGCAGGCTCGAATCCTGCCTCGGGCATGGATGTGTGTGATATCCTTAAGTTAGTTAGTTTTAAGTCGTTGTAAGTTCTAGGGGACTGATGACCTCAGATGTTAAGTCCCATAGGGCTCAGAGCCATTTGAACCATGTACCAAGCACACATAAACATTCAGCTCTGCAGTTCAGTGACGTCCATAAAATATATATGTAAATATGTCCATAAGGGCAGTGATATGGCTGTATTTGCTGTTCACAGTGTCAACGGAAACGATGAAATAACACGCTATCAAATGGGCCGATACATCAGCAGCAATGAAGCAGTTTGGCGTATTTTGGGTTTTCCGATACGCGAAAGAGACCCTGCTGTTATACGTTTGGCCGCGCACCTTGAAAATGGACAGCGTGTTTATTTCACGGAAGAGACTGCTCTACAACGTGCATCAATTGACCCAAAATCCACATTAACTGAGTTTTTCGAACTACACAACCGACCAGGTATTCCCGGTCAATTCGCGAAGACATTAATGTGCCACGATATTTCACATGGAACAAACAGTCAAAAAAGAGGGAACCATGAAAGCGAGGTGTTCCGGTTGAAGGATACAATGGCATATTTATGGGAAATACATTAGGCCGATTATACACCATCCAAAGCAACGCGAATGTTGCTTCTTGCGTTTTTTTGTTGGTTAATGTTCCTAGACCGACGTCCTTCCAATACTTGCGAACAGTCAATCGCATTTTGTATGACACATTTCATGATGCGTGTCGCGAATTACATTTGCTGGAAGATGACAACCATTGGGATATTACAACTGCAGATGCAGCATTGAGCCCGGGAATGAGATATTGTTCAAATCAATCGACACTGTTACCGATCCTGACGAAGCAGTCAACTATCCTGTTGAATTTTTGAATTCGCTGGATTTACCAGGAATGCCACCATATAACTTGCGATTAAAAATTGGCTCACGTATCATTTTGCTTTGGAATTTAAATGCACCTAAGCTATGCAACGGTACAAGATAAGTCATAAAAAAGATTATGGGCAATGTTCTTGAAGTTACAATTTTGAACGGCGAATTTGGAGGTGAAGTTGTTCTCCTGCCACGAATCCCAATGATCCCTTCAGACTCACCCATTCCATTCAGACGTCTGCAATTTCCAATTCGCTTGGCATTTGCCATGACTATTAATAAGTCACAAAGTCAAACAATGTCGATATGTGGGTAGGATCTAGAAAATCCGGTCTTTTCACATGGCCAATTATATGTGGCGTGTTCTCGCGTTGGAAAACCGTCAAGTTTATCCATTAATACTCCTAAGGACTTGACTAAAAATATTGTTCATCAACTGGCATTAAGATAAAATTAAACAAACATTATTGATTATAACAAATGGATTTTTTTTAAAAATTGATGTTATTTAAAAAAAGGAATAATGAAATTGTTACATTATTTGTCTTTCATTTCATACTTTGTTTAATATCCTAATCGCTTGAAATATCATGCAGGACAACGTCTGTCGGATTAGCCTAGGTCGAATCCGTTTATCCCAGTTAGAATTTACTTGCTTTACGATTAATTGGTACGTCATAGTCTGAATTAATTTTGCCTAATCGGAACACATGCCACTGCCTGGACGAACGGGGAATCTCCGAATCATCTCCGGCTCGGTCCTCGGGCCTCTTAACGGCTCTTTCTCGCACTGTTCTTTGTTTTGAACGGTATTTTGCATCGACGAGTGCGCTTGTTAAGTTTATGGTTGCGTTTAAAAGATTTTATTATAATCGTAGTATAATTATTGTGAGGCGTTTCATCATGGATGAGCCTTCGTGTAGTAGACAAGCCAATAAAAAGCTGTGGAGAGGAAAGTTTCTGGAGGAAATTTTGCAGACTGAAAATAAAAAGTCTTCTCATTATAATGTGTTATCAGTAGACGAATATCCCGAGTTTGTTAAACAAGTAGAAGACGCGGAAAAGTTGGAAAAAAGAACATCATTACAAAGAAGAAGCATGAAACGACTTGCTGTTTTGAAAATTGGTGATGTGAAAAAACTCATTGCACGGTGTGATGGGAATATAAAATACTTTGTTCCAGTTGATGACGCAACTCTTGTAGCTGTGGGTCATGGTGGTGGCGATAGGATGTTAACCGAGACATCAAAAAAATATGCCAATATCACAAAGGAAATGATGTGCCTCTATTTATCAATGTGTGATGTTTGTCAACAAAAGAAGGCAAAAATGAAAAGAGGGCTAGTTTCTAAGGCAATTCTCCATTCGGAGATGAATAGCTGATGCCAAGTCGATTTGACTGATTTCGAAACACAATCAGACGGTAATTTAAAATTCATCCTAGTTTGCTAAGACCATCTCACAAAATTTGTTCTCTGTCGTGCGTTAACATCAAAGAGGGCTGAAGAAATGAATGTCATTTGAATGACATATTCCTAACTGTAGGGGCGCCGTGCATTCTTCAGTCTCATAATGGCAGAGAATTTGTCAATAATGTTACAAGTGAACTCGAAAATCTTTGGTCAGAACTGAAAATTGAGCATGGAAAACCCAGGCACAGCCACAGTCAGAGTCCTGTTGAACGTGCCAACCAAGACACTGGAAATTGATAAGGTATTGGTTAAAGGACAGCAATTCGACGAAGTGGTCGGAAGGATTAAGGTATGTGAAATTCATAAAAAATCTGGCATAAAACAATCACCTTACAAAGCATGATTCGGAATCGGACCTAGAGTAGGACTTTCCACTTCCTCGTTGCCTCAAGAAATCATAAATGATATTCAGGCTAAAGATGCTCTCAAGAAGGTAATCGAAGGTGACAGCAATACTGAACAGTACGAAGACAGTGATGATAACATTGTGAAAATTGTCACAAACGACATTCAAAATGCTAGAAAGATTGCGACAGAAAATTGAAAAGAAAAAAACAAGCTGAAAGAATGAAAGCTTCCTCTGACAAATCTCATCCACCAGCTGACATTAGAGACCACGTAACCATACCTATTCCAGATATAGATAAAGGCAGAGGTGACCTTCTAAACATAATTGGTGTTATACTTAAAAGACTGATGAAGGCCTCTACAAAGTTGGCACCAAACATGGCGTACTTCAGAAACATTATTACAGGTATAATTTTATTACAATTTTCCATAATTTTTTGTAATCAAATATTAAAAGATATTTGTTTTGCCTTTTTTATTTTTTTGGTACTGATTTTGACGACCGTATTCAGAAGTTTTTAGATGTGGGAGACATTAACCAGGATATTAGAATATCTTTAAGGACTGCAGCCAAAAAACATTCTGTTGGAGCAGGGCAACGCCTCGTGAAACGCAGTTGCATGAAAAAATTTACAACAAACAAATGCGATTATAAGAAACACAAGGTGCCACCAAAGTAAACCTTGCAAAAATAAGTAAATAAGCAAATTGCAGATAAGGTGATTTCTATGGATGGATATATGTAAGTTGATCTAGTGATAAATGTGAAAATACTTTTTAGTTAATAAATAACTTTAATGAATCATAGTGACTCTTTTATTTCTATTCCTTTATTCAGTTTACTTTGTAAAGCATACAGACGATACAAACTATGTGAAATTAGTTCAGACTAGGACGTACCAGTTTATCCTAAAACATGTAAATTCTACCTAGGATAAACCTATTCAACCTTAGATAAACTGTTTTATCCTATCAGTAACAGGATGAACGAGTTTGGCTTAAGCGAAACTAGTTCATCCTAAAATCGGGTTTGACCGGAAACATATATATCTTTTCCTAGTCAAAACTGGTCAGAAATTTGCTCCAATGCTTATATGGCACTCCTGACGTCGAGAGCAGGGGAACCCAAGGAAAGCAATGATATGTCCATACATACATTGTATGATATGTCCATAGTTTGGCCAATGTGTCCATCCTACCTTTACATCGTGACTTTTACGGAGTGGAATAAATTCAAAGAACAGTATTTCCTAGAGTTCCCATTACATCACAGAAATGACGTCAAATCTCTCCCAAGATACAAAGAAGGCCGAAGAGGAAACTGAGTACTCTTTCATGTATTGGTTTATAACGTAATCTCTTACTAGGCAGCTACTCTATGATGGTGACCTATGATTGTAGTGAGTTATAGTACTGAGTTGTACATGGTAAACTAACACTTCCGGAGATGCACGTGCGCATTAGCAGTTCCAGCAAGATCTGAAGGCAAAATTCTTCAGAATTCTGTATAGTTTACAGTCTAACTGTTTTGCTATCTTAAGCTTCTGGATGAGTTTGTGTTTGAAATTGTACCTTTACTCAAACTGTCTGTCCTGAGTGCTTTACAAATAAACCCACTAGGCTACATTAGATAAATATGACCAATTTAAAGACTTTACTGCTACAGGTGACCTAATGTTACTTGAGTAATCACTCTCAAGACAAAAAAGCAGACAGTGTGAAACAACGTCCAGATCTGTTGTCTAGCAAATCAGTAAAAATTGTTTTAAAATTTTGGGAACACTTATTTTGGTACGCTTTCTCTAGACAGAACCAAATCTGTTCAGTTTGAAACGTTTATATGATACGAACCACATGATTTGTGATTCACTAATAGTAATGTCAAATGACATTATCTTTCGACGACATTCAGTATTATTGATGTGTTTGGGATGTGAGACAGTTGATATGAGAAACGCCATGTTAGTTGAGAGAGACTATTGTGCTCGAGCTCCGTGTATGTTCTGTATTCTTACGTCTTTTGCCACTAGCAAATGTCGCTGTTATTGATTGATTGTCAAAAGTTATCCTAGGATGAAATGCTGTTATCCTTGCCTTTATCACCAAACAAGTAGTTCCTTATCAGCAATATAATGTAAAAAAATATCTATTTATGACACCTCATACACGGAAAAAGTACCAGTCAAGTGAACGATGTAATGATTAACATTTAATGATAATTTCCTGAGTGTAAGGCTTCTCTCACCTGGTCCTTCAGGGAATACGCTGAGAGGGCCGACAAATGTGAACTGGTAGTAGAATACCGGCTCAGAGGAATAACGAGCCATCCTCTGGACAACTGCGTGCACGCCTTCCACGAAGCATTCGTGAGTGTCGAACTGTAAAATATAATTGAACGAGACACATCAACATTATGAAGACGTAAGAGTGAAGTATGTAAACACAGTACTCTGCGTTACTTAAGGCTAATACTATAACATTACTCGAATATAATTGCTTCACAAGGACAAGAAAGTGTTCGCGAAGTAAAATAATAGAATGCTAATGATCGAGTGCTCAGTCTACATTGTTTGCATGTTGAAAAAATCTACTTTATGGGCAGCTGGTGGGCTTCACTCTAACATAATGATTATCCTTGATTGTTTTGCAGTGACATGAGCTTCGGACAGGTCTTTATACACAGCCAAGGAATATGCAGACCAACTGATACTGTAATTCTGCAACAGAGTGCTGCCACAGGGCTTACGCAGCACCTTTCAACGTGGTGTTCTATCGTCAGTTGGTGATTGGGTTACTGCATAGTGTAGCACAATGTGGCGTTTCCACAGCCGACTACGTAATGGGAATCTCCCTCTTGTCATAAAATACGCAGCCGGAGGGAGTACAAATGCCTCCAGCTCAGCCAGTAGCAACATCCCTTCAGCGCCATGCTTTCGAACAGTGTCCACGCGAGTCACCGGTAGAACGTACTGTTAAGCTAATCCAGCTTCATCGAGCAGCATCAGCAACTTGGCGTTGTTGCTGATCTGCGATCTGTCAGCTAGCCCTGATTCTTCCACACTTCGAACTGGATGCACTGAGGCCAGTCTGCCCAGTGGGCGCCATTGTCTGACACTCCAGAGAGTCTCCGAGGGTTCTGGGTTCGATGTGAGTCCAGCTCGCTCTCTTCCTGCAGCCACGGTTCACAGGTTACATACACCCTTCGCTACCTTCGCGTGCCATGGACCTGACACACTCCCGGGTCAGCAAAGTTTCCTTCACTGGTAGCTGCTGCCACGCTGTCACAACATTGCACTGCCTCTGCATATCCACTACCCACTGTCGGAACCGGGTTCACTGCCACCGATGCTCTGAATGGGAGGCAACAGTGACCAAATGGTCTGTTTCTTCCATTCAATGAGCGTTATTTTACAATATCGCACAGCTCGCCTGCCAGTAAACACGTGTGCTAGTTGATTTGCTGACATCGTCAGTGAAAGCAGGAGACTATATTCTGTATCCTTTTAGAATACTTTACTGCCTGGATCGCAAGTTTTGCTACATAGATAACCAGTTTCAGCCAGTTCAGTTCTCATCGTCAGATCCATAATCACAGAACTTGCTACATATGAGTCATATAGAGTGCTGAGCCCTTTCACACAGCGCAAAACACCGAAGCCATATCCCATGTTTATGATGATCTAACACTCTATGAAATAATAACCATAAACAGTGGAACTCTAATTTCCCTGTTTCCGTCAGGGGGACAACGTCAATTGGTTCCCAATTCATGTAAGATGGAATTTTATATTGCTTATCGTTATTGTCTGAGAAAGTGCAATGACATCATACACATGGATTCAGTGCTATTTTTTTGCACTTTGTGATAATGCTTAGCACTCTATATAGCATCTAATTCTTTGCCACTTCGGTGATTATAGATCTGAAGATAGCCGTCGAACTGGCTGAATCTTCTTAGCTACGTGAGAAAATCTGCGATCTAAGCAAAGAAAGCGTTCTAAAAGCACAATAAACTCTCACATTTACGCTAGACATATACCAATTATGTGTCACGACGCATCATCTGTTCAAGAGAATTTTTTCGAGGTTATAGTATCCAGTGACGGTTTACCTAGGCCCATGTGCCGTATGATGTGTGGCGACCAGAAGTTGATTTTCCAGGATAGTGGCTTCTACATCCCATTAGGAGCAGGTGCTTCAGGGCATACTAGACTCGCACCAGAAAAAGTCGCAGCAGCTCGTAGCTATGTCATTTGGCGACAATCCTACAGTGAGAATTGCCAACCACGGATGATTTATCACACCACTAATGAGTCGGCTGATACACACCACAAGAACTTACGTGCAGATGTACACCAGGCTCGAACTCACGCGGGAATCAGTGAAATGCTGTGAATGATGAGGATAATGGGCAAGTGCCACTATATTTCTAATGTGTGGATAATTTGAGGATTTAGGTCTAGCTGGAGTTGTTCTAGAATAGTCCGTGTAGTTGCGATGACCACTGTTCCCAGATGACAGTAGTAAGAGCATCAGCCGAGCGAGCAGGGGAACTCGGTTTGAATACCGGTCTGCCACAAATTTTCAACGTCCTCCATTGATTTTAATTAGTACCCTCTCTGTAATTCCTCGTGTCTTAACACTAAGGGTTCTCAGAGAATGTTGTTGTTCTATAGCAATCGACAAGCGGTTTCTACATTATGAACCACCTCTCTGCAGTTACATCCCATCATCATCACGTTTGCACCAGATATATCTGCCTGTTGACTTATATTGTGGCCCATCTGTCTGCTGTTACTCTCACTTTCAATCAACTAGTCGACACTAGCAGCATCTGCCAGTGGAGTTACATGGCGGCTAATCCATCTGCTGTTATATTCACCTATCATCAACACCTTGTCACCAGTGGTATCTGCCCATGAAACTACACTTTGGCATGCCAATGAAACTACATTGTGGCATGTCTGTCCACTAATACGTTCTCTTCCCATGTTGTCACAGATGGAATCTGTCAATTAAGCTACATTGTGGCCCATCAGTACGCTGTTATATTCACTTGTCATTAACACGTTGTCACCAGTGGCATCTGCCAATGTAGCTACGTTTTGGGCTGTCTATCCACTGTTACCATTCACCTCTCATCAGGACGTTGCCAACAATGCCATCTGTAATTGAGTTACATTGCGGCTGGTCGACGAGCAGTTATGTTCACATTATCAGCATGCTGTCACCAGTTCCAATGGCTAATAGAGCTACATAGTGGCTTGTTTGTACATTGATACATTTCCCTGTCATCAAATCATTGTCATTAATGGCGTCTATAAGTTGAACCGCCGGCCGGTGTGGCCGAGCGGTTCTAGGCGCTTCAGTCTGGAACCGCACGACCGCTACGGTCGCAGGTTCGAATCCTGCTTCGGGCATGGATGTGTGTGATGTCCTTAGGTTAGTTAGGTTTAAGTAGTTCTAAGTTCTTGGAGACTGATGACCTCAGATGTTAAGTCCCATAGTGCTCAGAGCCATTTGAACCATAAGTTGAACCACCTTGTCACCCGTCTACTTACTGCAACATACACCTGTCATTAACGTGTGTCAGTGGAGCTGAATTGTTGTTACATTCACCTGCCATCAACACATTGTCACCAGTGCCATCTCTCAATGGAGATACATTGTGGCATATATATCCGCTGTTACAGTCACCTACCAACTAAACATCGTCACCAATGGCGTCTATCGGTGGAGCCACATTTTGAGCCATATATCCACATCTTTCATCGATTTGTTGTCACTTATGGCATTAGACAGTAGAGCAATATGGTGTCCCATCTATCTGCTGTTACATTAACCTGTCATCAAATTGTTGCCACATCACTGGTATATGCAATGGACCATCTACCCACTGTTACATTCACCAGTCAACAACACATTGTCACCAACGGCATCTACTTGTAGTGCTTCACTGTGGTGCACTAGTCTGTCAACACAAAATTGTGACCATTACCAGTGATCATGTATTTATTTGTGGCTCATCTGCATGCTGTTACATTCACCTGTCAATCCATCGTCACCAATGGCATTTGCCAATAAAGTTACACTGTAGTCCATGTTTCCACTGTTAAATGCAAGTGTCAGTGGTATCTTCTGTCAATGGAGGAACATCGCACTGTTACATTCACCTGTAAACGTCATCTTCCAACCAATGGCACTTGCCATTGGAGGTACGTTGTGGGACATCTCTCTGCTGTTACCCATCATCTTTCATCAAAACATTGTCACAAATGCCATCTGGAACGGATGTACATAGTAGCCCATCTCTTAACAATGGCAGCTGACAAACTACCATTGTGGCCAAAGTATCCACTGTTAACACTCACTTGTCGTCAACATGTTGCCAACAATGGCATTTACCAACAAAGTGTCATTATGGCCCACCTATCTGCTGCTACACTCATTTGTCATCAAAACGTTGTTACCATTGGAAAATAAGCGTTTGGTGTCATTGGGCCGGAGGCCCCTTACAGGGCAGGTTCGGCCGCCTTGATGCAGGTCTTATTTCATTCGACGCCACATTGGGCGACCTGCGCGTCGGATGAGGATGAAATGATGTTGAAGACAACACAACACCGAGTCCCTGAGCAGAGAAAAATCACCGACCCAGCCGGGAATCGAACCTGGGGCCGTAGGACGGCATTCCGTCACGCTGACCACTCACCTGTCGGGGCGGACGTTGTCACCACTCTCATCTGTCAGTGAAACTTTGCTGTGTCCCATCTATCCACTGTTAGATTTATGTCATCA
Organism: Schistocerca piceifrons; assembly: GCF_021461385.2. Taxonomy (NCBI): domain Eukaryota; kingdom Metazoa; phylum Arthropoda; class Insecta; order Orthoptera; family Acrididae; genus Schistocerca; species Schistocerca piceifrons. The sequence goes on along the minus strand of NC_060139.1, from coordinate 709,270,787 downwards.
AAAGTGTTGTCATGTGTAGCACATGGCAGTACATTTACACTGTAGCCCACCAATCTGCTGTTGCAATCACCTACCATCAAAACACTGCCACCAATAGCACCTGAAAATAGAGCTACATTGTAATCAGTAGTCCTGCATTCAGGATGACTGGATTGCAATAGTAAAAGTTAATCATTAGGCAAGGAATTATGTTATTGATCATATTTCAGAATTTGTGTGTCATCAAATATCCCTAAGCAACTGATGCACATAGATATGGAATTTCAAGTTGTATGTGAAGCAAAATATTTGCATTCCTTATGTAACATTCGTATAAGCTACATTGTGGTGCAACCATCGACTGTTAGATTCTCCTGTCGTCGACATATCGCCTATAGCTTCTGTCAATCAAGTTTCACTTTGGTCCATCTATTTGCTGTAACGTTCACAATCATAGAAATGTAGCACTAATTGTATCTTCAATGGAGCCATACTTTGGCCCATCTGTCTACTGTTATATTCACCTGTTATCAATATATGGTCGACAATGGCATTTTACTATGGAGCTAAATAGTTGCCCCCTGTCTGCAGTTACATTCACCCAGCATCAAAATGTTCCACCAGTGGCATCTGTCAATGGAACTACATTGTCACCAATCTGTCACATTGTGACCTGTCGTAAACATCTTTTAGTCAATGGAATCAGCTAATTTAAATATATTGTGGCACATCTGTTTGCTGTTACACTCACCTGTCATCAAAATATTATCACCAGTGGTATCTGCAGTCGAGTTACATTGTGGCTCATCTTTCACCAATGGCATCTGGAAAAGCTACATTGTGGCCAAGCTATCCGCTGCCACATTCACCTGTCATCAATATACTCACATTAATTTCATCTGCCAATGATGTTATGTTGTGGGCCATGTATCCGCCATTGAGCTGTCATCAACACATTGTCACCAGTGGAGCTTGCCAAGGGACCTACATTGCAGCCCACCTATCTGCTGCTTCATTCACTGATCATCCAACCTATGTCACCAACAACATCCATCTAAAAAGCTATCGGCTGTTACATGCACCTGCCATCGACACATTGTCAGCAGTGACATTAGCAGTGATACCCAATAATGGTGCTACATTGTATGCCATCTATCTGCTGTTACATTCACCTAACATCAAAGAGTTGACACCAATCTCATCTACAACTGGAGCTAGATTGTGCCCATCTAAGTACTTTCACATTCACCAGTTATGGATATCTCACCTGACAAAATAGTGCCACATTGCAGCTCATCTATCTGCTGTTATATTCACCTGTTGTCAACATTTCACCGGTGACATCTTCAGTGGAGCTACATTCTGACCCATCTTTCCACTGTCACATTCACCTGCCATCAACACGTTGTCATCAATGGTATCTGCCAATGGAGCTACATTGTGGCTCATCGATATGCTGTTACATCCACCTGTTATCAACAAGCTGTCAGCAATGGCGTCTGCCAACAGAGCTACTTTGTGCCCCATAATTCCTCTGTTGCGTTCAGCTGTCATAAACACGTTTTCACCAATAACATCTACATCTACATCTATACTCCGCGAGCCACCTTACGGTGTGTGGCGGAGGGTACTTATTGTACCACTATCTGATCCCCCCTTCCCTGTTCCATTCACGAATTGTGCGTGGGAAGAACGACTGCTTGTAAGTCTCCGTATTTGCTCTAATTTCTCGGATCTTTTCGTTGTGATCATTATGCGAGATATATGTGGGCGGTAGTAATATGTTGCCCATCTCTTCCCGGAATGTGCTCTCTCGTAATTTCGATAATAAACCTCTCCGTATTGCGTAACGCCTTTCTTGAAGTGTCCGCCACTGGAGCTTGTTCAGCATCTCCGTAACGCTCTCGCGCTGACTAAATGTCCCCATGACGAATCGCGCTGGTTTTCGCTGGATCATGTCTATCTCTTCTATTAATCCAACCTGGTAAGGGTCCCATACTGATGAGCAAGCGTTTTGTAAGCTACTTCTTTCGTCGATGAGTCACATTTTCTTAGAATTCTTCCTATGAATCTCAACCTGGCGCCTGCTTTTCCCACTATTTGTTTTATGTGATCATTCCACTTCAGATCGCTCCGGATAGTAACTCCTAAGTATTTTACGGTCGTTACCGCTTCCAATGATTTACCACCTATTGCATAATCGTACTGGAATGGATTTCTGCCCCTATGTATGCGCATTATATTACATTTATCTACGTTTAGGGAAAGCTGCCAGCTGTCGCACCATGCATTAATCCTCTGCAGATCCTCCTGAAGTACGTACGAGTCTTCTGATGTTGCTACTTTCTTGTAGACAACCGTGTCATCTGCAAATAGCCTCACGGAGCTACCGATGTTGTCAACTAAGTCATTTATGTATATTGTAAACAATAAAGGTCCTATCACGCTTCCCTGCGGTACTCCCGAAATTACCTCTACATCTGCAGATTTTGAACCGTTAAGAATGACATGTTGTGTTCTTTCTTCTAGGAAATCCTGAATCCAATCACAAACCTGGTCCGATATTCCGTAAGCTCGTATTTTTTTCACTAAACGTGAGTGCGGAACCGTATCAAATGCCTTCCTGAAGTCCAGGAATACGGCATCAATCTGCTCGCCAGTGTCTACGGCACTGTGAATTTCTTGGGCAAATAGGGCGAGCTGAGTTTCACATAATCTCTGTTTGCGGAATCCATGTTGGTTATGATGAAGGAGATTTGTATTATCTAAGAACGTCATAATACGAGAACACAAAACATGTTCCATTATTCTACAACAGATTGACGTAAGCGAAATAGGCCTATAATTATTCGCATCTGATTTATGACCCTTCTTGAAAATGGGAACGACCTGCGCTTTCTTCCAGTCGCTAGGTACTTTACGTTCTTCCAGCGATCTACGATAAATTGCTGATAGAAAGGGGGCAAGTTCTTTAGCATAATCACTGTAGAATCTTAAGGGTATCTCGTCTGGTCCGGATGCTTTTCCGCTACTGAGTGATAGCAGTTGTTTTTCAATTCCGATATCGTTTATTTCAATATTTTCCATTTTGGCGTCCGTGCGACGGCTGAAGTCAGGGACCGTGTTACGATTTTCCGCAGTGAAACAGTTTCGGAACACTGAATTCAGTATTTCTGCCTTTCTTCGGTCGTCCTCTGTTTCGGTGCCATCGTGGTCAACGAGTGACTGAATAGGGGATTTAGATCCGCTTACCGATTTTACATATGACCAAAACTTTTTAGGGTTCTTGTTTAGATTGTTTGCCAATGTTTTATGTTCGAATTCGTTGAATGCTTCTCTCATTGCTCTCTTTACGCTCTTTTTCGCTTCGTTCAGCTTTTCCTTATCAGCTATGATTCGACTACTCTTAAACCTATGATGAAGCTTTCTTTGTTTCCGTAGTACCTTTCGTACATGATTGTTATACCACGGTGGATCTTTCCCCTCGCTTTGGACCTTAGTCGGTACGAACTTATCTAAGGCGTACTGGACGATGTTTCTGAATTTTTTCCATTTTTGTTCCAGATCCTCTTCCTCAGAAATGAACGTTTGATGGTGGTCACTCAGATATTCTGCGATTTGTGCCCTATCACTCTTGTTAAGCAAATATATTTTCCTTCCTTTCTTGGCATTTCTTATTACACTTGTAGTCATTGATGCAACCACTGACTTATGATCACTGATACCCTCTTCTACATTCACGGAGTCGAAAAGTTCCGGTCTATTTGTTGCTATGAGGTCTAAAACGTTAGCTTCACGAGTTGGTTCTCTAACTATCTGCTCGAAGTAATTCTCGGACAAGGCAGTCAGGATAATCTCACAAGAGTCTCTGTCCCTGGCTCCAGTTCTGATTGTGTGACTATCCCATTCTATACCTGGTAGATTGAAGTCTCCCCCTATTACAATAGTATGATCACGAAACTTCTTCACGACGTTCTGCAGGTTCTCTCTGAGGCGCTCAACTACTACGGTTGCTGATGCAGGTGGTCTATAGAAGCATCCGACTATCATATCTGACCCACCTTTGATACTTAACTTAACCCAGATTATTTCACATTCGCATTCGCTAATAACTTCACTGGATATTATTGAATTCTTTACTGCTATAAATACTCCTCCACCATTGGCGTTTATCCTATCCTTGCGGTATATATTCCATTCTGTGTCTAGGATTTCGTTACTGTTCACTTCCGGTTTTAACCAACTTTCCGTTCCTAATACATCACCAATGTGAGGCGTAACGTGATCTACGATCAGTTGATAAGTTCCCCTGTCGTCAACACAGTGTCACCAGTGGCATCTGCCAATGTTCCTTTGGTTTTCTACCAGTCGATTTACAAACAGCACTTCCTTGAGAGAGTTGTACGTCGAACGTCCAGAACCAGCATTACCATAGATATTGTCTCACATGGGGGGCGACCATGATCTGTTTGTGATGGAATATCTATCGTGTGTGTAGTGCATCCTTTGCTTTAATAACACACTGACTACCAGTATGGGTTCTGACGATCCTCGAATTACATTTTCCGGACAACCCCAATCACTGTGGCGACAAGAACTCCCTCTCTCCAACAAAAAAGCTATCTCTGATACAATTACTCATAGATAAGTGGAGGAACATGGAGAACGTATAACTGGAAAATTGATAGGTGATTTATGATTAGATATCTTGTGCTGTATTAACTATACAGTAGTTTCACGAATTATTCTGCAAGAGACGGAACGTTTACCACAAATTACAGACCACAGAAGGACAAACGTGAGGCACATTGGGTGGTTGTTATATAGTTTTTCAACGTTCTGACAGGACTCGTATGGATTTTGGATGCTGGACATTATTATTGCCTTCACTCAACCGATGTTCTGTACTGAGAGTATTGCATAGATTACTTTGAGAAATAGAACCGTAATATGAGCTGAAACAACACTGTGTTACCACCTTTGCCACGTGATGCACTAATGCATTTTAGTAAACCTAATATTAAGTTATAGCTTGAAGTGGTATTCCTTGCAAATCTTCCTCTCTTGAATATTTTTGCTACTGGCATATCTTCTATTGCTAAGTGAATTTTTGCCTTACGTCCTTTTGTTTAATTCCTCGGACTTACCAAGACAGTGGTGTAGTTGTCCTTCAGAGTGATGTCGCTGCCATTGTAGTAAAATTCTTTAATGGAATGAGAGGCTTCCAGCTGTTCTTCCCCTGTCGGAAGTCGTAGATCGCAGCCCACAAACAATCTCCTCAAAGTTGTCATTAAAATTCTGTATTTGTTCTTCAGTCGATAATGCGCCACCTTCTGTTGTTAAAAATCTAATAATACATCAGAATAAACAGAAAACTTCATTAGCAAAAGTAATTTAACTACAAACGATTGCAGAATTATCACAGATTATTAACTGGTAATATAAGCACGTGTTCTTTTCTCTGACTGAAACATGTTGTTCTAGTTCCATCATTTCCTTTCATTACTTTCTCTTGTTATGCAATACCCTACTGCAGAAAATCTTGTATGCTTTGTGCTCCACCCCTCGTAGGTGCTTATTGACAGACATGTAGCAGTACGTCGTGAACTGCATGTGAAACTATTCAATTGGCAGACCGGTAATCGGGCATATAGCGCATCATCATTGGCATCTCATACAGAAGACAAATAAATAAATGTACACATATCGATTTCATTTTGTACACATTATAACAGAAATATAAGCTTCCTTACATATCACATACGCCTGTATGACATCATGTGTGTGTCGAGTATAAATCTTTTATAACGTTAAAACTGACGTTGATTTAGGAGAAAACACAGAACATCATGGACATTCAAAATCTGTTCTTAAACATGTCTATGTCATCACGGTAGCATTCATTATTTGTCTTACCTCTGTGTGGTAAACATGCTGTGGAGTGTAAATGTTATAGCTGTCACACGTTAAACAGCCACACATTTTGGTCGTATTGGACATTACTATGGTCGTGTGATTTGACAGACATGCATTTAATGCACGGTGCACCCAAACGTAGTACCAGGAAAGGCGCAATAAAGTGGGAGAAAAAAAAATATAAATGGGCCTATTTTAACTTGGAGAATTTTATCGTTGTCAATAGAAACGCAAAATAAAAAGGGACATTCAAGGCACATTGAGAAAGCCCAGTGATCTCCAAGGAAGGAAGGAAGGAAGGATGGAAGACTACGGTTAACGTCCCGTCGACTTTGATGTCGTAAGAGACGGAGCAAAATCTCGAATTGTTTCAAGGACTGGGAAAGAAATGATCTTTGCGCTTTCAAAGGAACCATTCTAGCATTTACGCTGAACGATATAGGAAAATCACGTAGAAATTAAATCTGGATGGCCGGACGCGAATTTGAACCGTCGTCTTCCTGAATGCAACGCCAGTGTGATAAACACTGCGCCATCTCACTCCGTGGCCGAAATTCTCGACGAAAGACTGGTCTCACAGTAGAATTTCATGAGATGGCGTTGGACTGTGCGGGATAAGAGTCATCAATAGCCGTCCATTAACACGAACGGATGGCCGGTCGCCACTTGGAAGAGTTGTAAGTAGAGGTCGCCCAGCTAATATAGGTAACCTCTATAAGTTTTCTTTAATATATGTATTATCTTATATTGTTCAGTCATAATTCCTTGTGGCTTACGTGCTATGTAGCATCTTCGCCCCAGCTGAGGAAGAAGCAGTCCCTACGGACCCGCTATATTAACCACTAGGGAACAAAGGGAAGGAACCGCGCTGGCCGCATCCGAAGAACGTGACAAGTTCACTCTGGAACCGGCATTCAGGTAACTGGGACATGCTTCCTTCCTGACTCCTTTAATGACCGAGGTCTTGAATAGGCAAACATACACTATCTGGTCACAATTATCAGGAAACCTGCAAGAGGACATTAACTGAGGTGCGTCCACCCTTGGGATTTATGGCTATTTGAACTCTGATGGAGACAGTTTCAGTGAGGTTTCTGAATGTCTGTGGAGGAATGGCAGCCCATTCGTCTTCAAGAGCCGAATAAGTCAAGGTAGTGATGTGGGACGCTGGGGTCTGGAGTGAAGTCGATGTTCTAACTAATTTCAGACTCGTCCACTGGGTCCAGGTTGATTTCAGGAGTGCTATTGTCCGCAGACCATTGCTTCAGACACGCCGCTTCATAGCGGGCTGCACTGTCATGCTGATATAATCATCATCCACGAACAGTTCTTCTAATCTAGGCTATACAAAATACATATCCTTCGCCAAACCCAAACATTTCCATCGGATTGCCACGGCGTATAACGTAGTTCATCCCTCCAGATCACTCGTTTCCCTTTACCCTCTGTCCAGTGGAGCTGCTCTTTATAGTACCTCAGGCGTCGCTTAGTATCGACTAGAGGTATGTGTTTCTAATGAGGAACTTCTCTACCACTGTGCTCCATTCTTTTTAACTCTACAAATACGGCCATTGTTCTAGCAGAACTCACGAGTGATATCTTTCTCTGATTTTATGCAATTTTTTACGATTACCGTCCGGAATCCGCAATGCTCAGCGGTCATGGTCCGTCAGTCTGCCTGATCTTGATTTAGCTTCGGTTGTGCCTTCGAACTTCATCTTCACAATCACGCAACCTACAGTCGACCTGCGCATTTAGAAGGGTTGAAACGTTCTTGATGGTTTTTTTATTCAAGTGACAGCCAATAATTAGTCGATATTCCAAGTCAGTGAGCTCTCCTGGCTGATCCGTTTTTACTGTTACTGCCTCTCTACTGACAACGCAATACTCTCAGCCTTCTTTTGTGATGGCGGGTCCACCTGTTGAGACATCAGTCTTCAGTTCCGTATTACATAACGGTACTGGGATACTTTTGATCAAATAGTGTACATTTCTAAAGCCAAGATTTGATGGTGGCCTAGATAACCATTCTACATGAGCCCACTTGACATCTATACAGAGGAAAAAGTCCAAAAGTCCATATGGTCGATCGAAAACCTAATCTTCAATCTGAACTCGCCTTCAGGATGGCCTCTCCTTGTCTACCATGGCCAGGCACGCTTAGCTGCTGTATTATTGAGGTTGCGATCACTTTAAGTTGTTGCTACATCGGATTTAACTTGTTGTTACCAACAAAAGCTAAATATTTATTCATCCTTGCCTCCTTACCAAAAACGTATCAGTTTAGGATCCTTTACAGTGTATATAATTTCCACTGCAAAATTTTGGGTCGCACTTGTAAACGAAAGTAACCTGGAGAACTTAAATTTAAAAATGTGACAGGTAATATTAGGAAACATATCTAGCGTTAATTTAGTGCTATACTTCGAGGACCCTTCTACGTCTATGCTGACGACCACATTCTCAGTCTAATTTCCTACCTACAGCATTTAATTGTCTTAGCTTTGGGACGTTCTTTTGGACGTAGAACCTCTGGTAGCCACCCACACTGATCAGAACATAGATAGCTACAGCCGTTTCACGGGATAGACAAAATCAGTTTTATTCATATAAGCGTAAACTTTTAATATTTCAAGAAAAAGACATAAGAGTCAGTCTTAAAATATGCCACACTGAAATGGCTCAATATCACATTGAAGCTACACATAGCTACACTGGCTCAGAAAAGAAAATCAAGGGTTTCTCGTTCCCACACAGACATAAAATGGAGAAGAATAAGTCAAGATACTGAAAGTCAGCTAAATCCTCCAGCAACGGCGAAGTGTGAAGTGATAAATATGTAAGGAGGAAGTTCGGTACACAGACATAGGAGTAAACAGAGTACAACGTTAAATGATTGAAAAGGCTGACCAACCTCAAAACTGAAATCCGCTGGTGCTAATACAGACTGATTTGGTTAGTATGAAGATGCTGTTTTACGAAAATGAAACATTTTATAGACTTCAAATTTTCCGACTGTGAGGAAGATATTTATGAACAAAACAGACTAACTTAAAATCTAGTTCCACAAAAACACGAGCAAGCTACATACTCTGCGTGTGTCTAAGACGCTCCATGTTTGTGGCACCAGAGAGAAAAAGGACGTGGTTGTAACGCTCGTCCGTCATAACCACCCACGGCTCTTCAGCCAGAAGCGCTCCTTCATGTTCAGGTTCAGCACTTGGCGCCCAGACACAGCTGTACAGAGTCACGCTATCCTGAAATGGGCAAACAGGTAGTATTTGTTTAAAGAATTTTCACACGTAGACTAGCCGAAAACAAAGCAGGATTATCCCTTGGAATGGTTCCGTACGAATGACATATTATTCACATACATATTATGCAAATTATGAATTACACATGCTCTTATTTATTACGTCATGAACCTTAGAGTGTAATGCCTTAACAAGATTTTCAGTATATTACGTTGCCTCCTCTAACTAGAGTTTATATTTGCAATCATCCACACAGATGAACAGAATAGTGACGGATGCAATCTCTTTTGGCTATGTTTCAAATTACGTCACCCCATAGAGGGAATGTGGGTAGCAATGTGTGCCAGAGCAGACACTACCCTATCGTATCCCACATTAACAAGGAGTGGCTGCATCCACATCCACCATCGAGAATACTTCCAGTGCTCTGCACAACTCTTCCTCAGGAATGGAACCAGTTTCCAGGAGAGCTCGTGTTTCACCTTGAATGGAACGAGTCGCTTTGTTGACAACCATGTCGGGCAGTCAGGGATAGCCAGATACCATGTTACACTAGTCAGATACCACGTTGCACTAGCCAGATACCACGTTACACGATTTATTATTATGAAAGAGATTATCGGTTCTATTTCCGTCTTTGGCCTTGTTTCTTGGTTTCAGAACTTTTATAATCACATCTCTTGGGCACTATCGCCTAAAATAGAAAGATTGCACGGCTTTGTTGGCTGAGAGAGCTCGAGGGTAGATTTAGCAGCCAAATCAGAAAGCGTTTTCTCTGAGGCACAGTAGCTACTTTCCATGCGATGTGTGTGAGATGTGCTTTAAGTGTGTATGCTGAGTGTGTGTAATGGGTGTGTGTATAGCTTGGTGTTATGTCTGTGTTGCATGATGGTGAGAGAAGGGAGCAGGTGAAACACTGTGCCTACACCTAGCATACTCTTCTCGAATTTGTTGTTGATGTGCCTGTTGTAGCTGATTCTGTTAATGTTTAGCTTAACTTGTTGCAAATGCTCAAGATGTGAAGAAGGATAGCAGTAAGTAAGCCGCCTATCCGAATGTTCTCATCCAACGTACAGCAACGTCAACAATGTCGACAGGCCTGGTCGTGTAAGAGTGAGGCCAATGCCTGGAAATAGAGAATTAGTGGCATCGAAATCTGTCGTACCACGGAAATATCCAGTCTGCCTTTAATCTAGCCTTAGACTCTCAACGACGTTGTCACAAGTAACGACATGTGGTTCTGATTCCACGTTAAATAGTAGTTTGCCTTCTCATGGTTGTCAACCTTAGGTAGCTTAGGAACATGCAAGTTGCCGAAATGGCGTCTAATTGAAAGCCTCGCATCCAGCCACTGAGCCATACAAAGCAACAATGTCACATGTCTTCATTGCGGAGAGGTATCGAATTTAGCTTGTTATAAGGACGTCCCGAAATTATCTGTAATTCCATCTTGTGTGATGGAATGGGACTGCGGCTGGTAGAAAACTTGAAGAAAACAGATATAAACAGCGGTAATTTTATTTAATGGTCTTATTTAGCTAACTGTTTCGGTGTTCCATTGACACTATCTTCAGGCCAATACGCACGAAACTAGGTAAGCATCTGGTCGTTTGTGTTACTGTAGGGACCACTATATCCAACTGGTTTCCGTAGACTTTTGAAACTGCTCGGTAAACTTATACCCTTCACACCTCTGACAATAAGGGTCCACATCCACAGAGAAGTTTTGGAAGTCTACAGGAATCAGTTGATATACCGGTCCTAACAATAATACAAATGGCTAGATAGCTTATGTAGTTTCGTGTATAGGGGCCTGAAGATAGTGCCAATGAGGCACCACATCTGGTACCTAAATAAAATTGTTAAATGAAATCATGGCTGATAGTGTCTATTTTCTTCCAGTTTCGAAAGCAAGATCCGTCATTGTTTTTCAAAGAGGTGGTGGTAAACCAGGTGATACGAACAAACGCCATATGAATCGATACACAGTTTTGGTTCGACGTTGGACCTGGCGACAGCACAGAAGGAATGATGCATGCAGAGGCCTCCGAAGAAGAGAGAGTGTAGCAGTACACCGGCGCGCCCGAGGTTATTCTAGTACACGCCATGATGGCAAAGGGACGCGTACTGACAAGGTGGGGACCAATGGAAGTTCATACATTTATTCAATATGAACGGGCACATGGGACTAGTGTGTCATTCATCCATGAACGTCTAAGGTCAGTATATGGTGAGGAAGTCATGTCTCATTAACTCATTGGTAGCTGGTGTTGCGTATTCAAAGAAGAAAAGCAGTGAGTAGTGAACAAAGGTCGAAATGGACATCCCACTAAACCCACAAATAAAAATAACATTGCTAGAGTACAGGACAAAGTGTAAGCGTACAGGTGCATAATGGCGTCAGAGATGACGTCCATACTGTGCATTAGCCGTACTCAGGCCTATCACATGCTCCATGATGTACAGAAAAGTGCTCGCAAGAATGTTGCCCAGAAACCTTGTACCGGATCACAAGAGAGCAAGAAATTGGAATCGACCTCGATCAGTTGATTCAGTACACGGGAGAGTCAAATTAGTTTCTGCTTGGAATCATGTCAGTTGACGAGACAAAGGTGCACCACTTTGCCTCAGAATCCTAGGCCGCCTCAATGACGCGGAAGCATCCCAGTTCACCATTGAGAAAAAAATTCAATGTGTTACCCTCCTCAGTAAAAGTTACGGGCACCCTGGAGTTTTGGGACATGAAAGCTGTGATTCATCTTAGTTTTCTCCAAGCAATCATCAATGCAGCACGCTATTGCGACACCTTCACCAGATTCGGGTCCGCCATTCGGCGAAAGAGACCAAGGCCCTTGAGTGACGTTGTGTTCTTGGACAACAACGCAAAACCACAAACAGCAAGATTCACACAGGGTCAGATTCGTCGCTTCGCATTGAACTGATCGTGAATCGTTCAGCCTACAGCCCTCATCTTGCCCCATCTCACTTTCGCCTGTTCCCTGCACTGGAAGCTATGCCCTCGGGACGGTGCTGAGGTGGAACAGGCTGTGCAACAATTCCTTGCATCACAAGGTACCGACTTTTACCATACTTGTTTCCTCAGACTTACTGTACTCTATGACAAGTGTTTCAACGTCGGTGGCGACTATGTATACTGGAATGAGGAATCGTGATTAGGAACTGTGCACCCCAGACCTTCGCTAGTGGTCTCGGCTGCAAATGCAGGTTGCTGTCTGGAAAATGGCCCGTGACGTTTCATGGAAAACAAGTGGGAAGCTGTGCCATATAAACAAATTATTTCTGCTCTACATCTACAGTTTATTTAACTAAATAACAAGGTTACAGATGGATACATACATCTTCCGATAGTGCAACATTTCTGTCCAACACTAGCGTACTTGCATTCACAGTTTTCAGAAAATTTACAAGATCGGTGGAACTTCCTCCCGTGTATCCCCAGTGCTGGGCAAACCGAATAGCTCTGTCTGCATTTCTAGAGAATGCCCAAGGGTTTAATACTGATCCGCTGATTTCTATGGCGTTCTTGTAGAGTCCTGAAGATGAACGACAGCTTGGAATTAATTTAAGTAGTCAATCCACAAAATATTAAAGGAAATAGTGTCGTTGCGTTTTCAGTGACGTATGTTGAAAGGTGTCAGGCAAATCCAACACCTTCCATGAAAACCCTGACATGATAGCAAATCCAGCAGTATGTCACATAGCTCCAAATAAATCCTGACATTAAATTAACCAAAGTAATACGATCAACGAATGAGCAAATGGAATACCACAGACTAACACAAGAACGCCTAAATGCATGTCATACCTTCCCCCCATGAATCAGACGCAGTTACAAGGGGAGAAACAACAGAAACAGAGAGCAGAGCCGTGTAAGCTAGAAGGCCTATGATAAAGGCCACCAACATTGCCGGCCGACCGCCAAGAGCAGCCCCCAGCCCATGTTAAAAGATAGAGCCTTCCAGATGAACAGTATAGATCTTACGATAACAGTAAAAGGGCCACACCAGCTGCAAGTTTTAGCGTGAGACTATACGCGTCTCTGTTACGTAGCAAACATTAAAAAACATTGCCCTACCACGAAAAGTATAACGTTTCTCATTGGATAGACAGAATTTTTGTAGGCGGAGCTTAAGGTTAACATTGAGACTCTGATTGGTCTGTTGAAAACATGGCCAGATACCTTTCCTTAAACCAACTTTGGTAAATTGTAGTAAGGAGAAGTCAGGTGAGAATTGCTTCCAAGATGGCGAGATGTGAGGAGCTGCGCCGCCTGCCACCCTCTGACACTGCCTAACCAACGACAAGGTAATGAACACACGCGATGCTGCATAAGAGCGCATAAGGCTTCACTCAGAACTACAGAAGTCTCATCTGTTACATCCCCTTTTTACGTAATACTAGTGTCGATCGTCAATTAAACTTCGTGGTATTCACATTTGCTACTTGAAGTTAAAATCTGAAACACGATGATTTTTCTGTTATATAATTATTGAGAAGCCACATCAGCCACTGTAATTTACGACAAGTTAAATAAGTAATTAAAGATAATTGAGGGTCACTGTAGACCATTTTTTATAGTTTTCTCTTTTATGAAACTTAATTTAAAACTAGATTATAGATGTGATTTGGCATGGGTCATCCTTCGATCCATTATAGAACTTGGAAAACCATTCAGGGAATATTCGTTCACATTTTTGTTGAGTGCAGTTCGTTTTTATCATCCTGTATTAAAATATTTCCTTTGATCAATAGTGCAATTTATAAACAATGTTTTGTGAGTAGAATAAAAATTCCAATGAAAAACTTAAGAGCGTTTTCGACGTTATTTTACCAGCTAACTAAAAATAGAAAAGCCTTGAACCCCTTCCATTAATTTAGTTAGTATTAAGATTCTTTTACAGGGAGTGCAGTGGAGCTGACGCTGAAATCGTAAAGTATTTGATTATATCATCGCTAGTCTCACTGAACTCTTCTGAACTCTACATGTCATGTGTGGTCTGGCGTCTCCTTACCAGCAACAGGTCCCGGGTTCAAACTAGTCAATTCCCTAAAAAACACGCTCAGAGCATCGTTGCGCGAAAATGGTAGGAGACACGACTTAGAACAAACAGACACCACGCAGAATGTTAGAATGTTGCACAAAGATCAACATAGAACATTTAAAAATCTGCATATATTTCAAGAGAAATGTCAAAATTGAAATTGATGTTGCCGAAGTCTCAGATTAAAATAGCACACACATTAAGAATGATTTTTAGAACAGTGCTGGAGTTGTATCGCTATGGTACACTTAAACTGTTATAACTAATTCGTATCATGAGTTAACCACTACATCATCAATAATGTTTTCTTTTTATTTGTTTTCTTCTGTTCTTAAGGTCCTTGGTATATTTTGTTATTTGTTTCTTAGTCTGTCCAGATCTTTCCACGATCTTAATTTGTAGTTTTTATTCGGAAATATAATCAGAAATATTTCCAGGACTGTGTCCACTGTAATTTCTTCTGTTATCCTGAACATTATTTCTTCAGATGTATGACATGCCTCATTCCTTCTTCCTTCAGTGCTCTAAGCTATTTACCTTGGATACCTATGTAGCATCTAACTGCTTTCTTGTTATATTACTCCAACAGCCATTCTTTCATTAAATTTATTATTCACATATATTTTATTTTTAACTATGTATCAAGTTACGTGTATTGCTGATTTTCAAGAGATTTCCTCTCTGTCTTTGGCTAATGTCTAATATGCAGCATGGATGATTGAACAGAATTTATCAGTGACAACAATTTTTAATGTATTAGGGTCGTCTATGATAAAAATTATGAGCCATCTTTTCTGCTCTGGTGTTTATAAACTACATTACACTTTAATTTTGCTCTTATTTTCTGCAAGTATTCTACTTCTTCTCAATTATATGTTATTTCTTAATTAGAAATAGTGTGTTTTTTCTAATATTTTGAATCAAACTTTATTTTCGTTTCCGAGTCTTTTAAGTCTATTCGCTATTTTCATTCGTCTTTCTTCTCAAATTTACGTTTCCACATTGCTGTAAAGTGTAGGGGATAGGATATTTCTTGCAATTCAATTCAGGTAATACAGAAATAATGACAGCTCAGATGCTTAAGCTGTTATTACTCTGGTTAAATGTTAACGATATCTGTTGTTAGTTAGTTATTTCCATAGTCTGTCGATCATATTGTGGCAACATAGCATTAGGTTTAGAAAGAAGATACGTCTTTTCTGTGAAAACATGACTACATACTGACATTTACATAATTTGATATTTACTTTAAAATTATTTTAAAATAAAATTTGTGACTCAACCATATACAGATACCGTTTATTCATAAATTCGTCTTAAGTGAAGTTGTGTATAGTGAAGGCTGTTTTGGGTCCTGTTATTATGTTTTATTAAGGCTACTACTTTGGTAAATTATAGCTGATTCTACACACTAAATTTATTAAAATATTATCCATTCAGCATATTTCTCTGCGTTACTTACTTTATGTCTAGCTGTGGAATCACCCCCAAAAAACTATTCCGTGTGGTATTAATGAATGAAAATAGACAATTTCAGCCAACTTTTTGATGTTTTCTTCATGAATTTTGCCGTTTCCGGCAGAACAAATGTCGGTCAATTTGATCTTGCTACAAGGCAGATACTATGTTGTTTCCAGAATAAGTCTTAATCAATATGTTCACTCCAACCCTTTTAACCTTGAGTTTTACATCTTTTCTTTGGTCTGCGCTCTATTGTTAATGATAATTATATGTCATTTCCTCTACAGAAATGAAGTTTTCTGATTGGTAGACCATCTGCTGAGAATCAGTCAATGATTTTTCATTTATAGTTTCATTATGATGTCAATACTGAGGAAACTAAAGAGTATTCATGGCGTTTTTACTGAAAACAGATGCTCGTAATTTGTGAAGCAGGTGTTCACTATATATTACGAGTCTGAATTTCTGTTGGATTTTAATACGGTATTTTATGAAAGTGTCTACTGGGAAGCATATTGGTTTGCGACTCTTTTTTACTACCTACTTTATATCGCAAATGTTCTCTGTTTGTCTAACGTGATATGCATTCCAAACCTTATGGCGCCAGAAATTGAATGTCATACAAGTCTTTTGTACGTAACCTTACTCAAGAGTGTGCCATGAAGGTGCAGACTGATTGAATTTAGCAAAGTATCTTCATTTCCACAGTAAGAATTCCGTTTTGAAAAGTTGTTTGTTTATTATTGTACTGAAACTATGAACATAGCAAATGGGAAAGAAGATTTTTATGGATAATTACTGGAGAAAGAAACAGGAGGGCTAGGGGACATCTGGATCCTTCCAGCCAGCCACCACATCTACTGCTCCTTGGTTTGACGGGTACGGACCCATGAAAATAGTTGTTTGCATGTTACCATATCGGACAACGTTCTGACCATTAAGTTTTTCTCAGTTTTCTCTGAAATCTCTAATACTAGCATGGGATTTTAATAGATGACACCAAGGCAGTATGCTGATACAAATTCAAAGGGTGAAAGCATGTACTCCACCTAATTACCTATGTATCACAACATTATCGACAATTTGTGATGGCCAACTGTCTCATAATGATTTGTAAACGTGTTGTGATGGCATCTATATGAAAGAGTACATAACTTACAGATTGACACTCTGCATGTGGTGAAACTATCTAGATCATGGGCTTATCATTCTTGGCTCCAGACACAAAACGTTCGAAGAAACACATTTTGAAGCCATACACGAAAATTTTTTAACCCTTACTACATGAAGGAAATCAAACTGCAATCAAAACAGAGTGTTGTCGAAGGTAAAAGCGCAAAGATAATTTCAGTAACAGTTTTATTGTCGGAACAGGTTTTTGGGCCTATCACGTGTCAGCATGTAGCATTATATAGAAAATTGTAATTATATAACTGGCAGTAATTACACGACTTTATTGGACTGTTTTCGTAGTGAGTAGAAGCATAAGTGACCAAGACAATGATCTTGGACATACTGGCCTCTCAAATGGTAAAAATGGTTGAGGTGGACTTCTAAACGATTCACTTGCCATCCTAGTCCTAAAACATGGTACTATATGACGTTTTCCGTTTTGATAGCCATAAAATATTGTTAGAGAAAATAATTTTTCGTAAAACGAAGAGACTGTCTGCATGGAAAACGAGGATTACGCTGAGATGAAAAATAAATGGTCATAGTGAACTAAAATTCAGCCCCGTCCTCACACTCGGAGGACGACGCGCCTGTGTCATTTCGGTTTGACAGAGCCACTAGATGTTGACAGCACACAGCTCTCCCAGCCGCTATCAGCATTCCGACCTTAATCTGCTCCTTCCCTCTTAAGTAGTATCGCGATTAGCTTCTCTAGGTTGAGTACGACCTGTTTCAGTCCTTACACCAAGGAAAAATACCTGGAACTACCTGTAATATAAACAGTACGCTACTTATTACCGTCATGCAGGTTGTTCTCTCATGTCCGGCGGCTAAGATATTCACTAAAGGAACAAGGAAACTGTAAAATCAATGTACCAAGTACACTGAGATCGATAGACAATACAGGAAGCGAGTTCGCAGTTGCGAATATGGACAGCTATCAGCTGTATAATGGAATAACGATAATGAAAATTTGATTTGGACTGGGATTCGAACACCGATTTCGTGTTTAACGCTGGCTATCTGACACTATTCACTACCTGACTGGAACTTCCATATGTGGTCAACTATGTATCTGCAACCTCTACTCGAATATCCATTTATGTTGGGAATTAAATTCTGAGGTTTGAAAAAATGCAATTTAGTGTATTTTCCTCTCGCGTAACTACTTACCTACTCAGGGACTAGCGTTTTACGTCAGTGGATGTGAAAAGCAAGAATTGGATTTTGTGTATAATCTATGCATTCAATATGTCAAAAAATAAAGAGAACCCAAAAGCGGCCGATAGAAAGGCAAAGCCCAGTATTCGTTCCGATTCCAAATATGGAAATTTCTAATCAGCTGTCGAATCACCGAACGATTGCTCTTATATGGTATTCTACCAAATTAATGCTTAAAAATTTTCGCCCACTATATATACCGAGAGGTATCCTAGAAACAAGCAGGATTTTGCAGAGGAAGAGGGACCAGAGATCAAACTGCCATCATCCAGTGGATTATTTAGAAGACAAGAGAATCCCCGAAGCATTTGTACATCTGCTTTATTGATTATGCTAAAGCCTACGACAGAGTCAAACACAATAAATCATCGGAAGTACCCGAACACATGGGAGTAGCAGAACTCCTAATTTACCTGATACGGAATGTACGTTCCAACCACGGAATCACCGTAAGAACCCTACATGCAGCAACAATGTGTGAAGATTCAAAAAGTACTACGGCAAGGCTGCATATTGTCACTTCACTTGTTCAATCTGTATGCGGAGCAAATTAGGAGGAATGCCGGGCTCGATGAAGAAGCAACCGAAATTGAAACATCTGGGATAAACACAATTAATCTTAGATATGCCAAAATGTGGTGAAGAGTTGAAGCTTCTATTACTGAAGGTGAAAGAAGAAAGTGAAAATGGAGTCTAACGCTGAATGTCATGAAATCGAGAACTGTGCCAGCTACACCTATAACTTATGGGGTCTGGCAGGACGGAACAATGGAAGAAGACTCCTTGTTCAGTTATCACTGCTTCCAGATTTCTGCTGATGGTGACTGCAGCCACAAAATCAAGAGACGCATGTTACTTGGTTGAAAAGTAATGTCCAACCTTTACAACGTTTTAAGGAGCAGAAATATAAAGTTAACAACAAATATCCGTTTAGTAATTAGTATGATACTTCCAGTTATAAAGTGCGCATGTGATACCCGGACAGTAAAAAAAAGGCTGAATGGCATAGAATAGATTCTTTTGAATTGTGCTGTTGGACAAAACTCCTTAGAGTTCCTTGGAATGCAAAGAGAAAGAATTGGTCAGTATTACGGGAACTAGCACCGGATTATTTCACGGAAGGTCCGATACTGAAACAGTGTTCTAACTGGGGCACATCACGAGAAGAAATGATTCGCTGAAAATATCTCAACGCTGAGAAATATCGAAGGTAAAGGTGAAGAGGGCGGCAAAGGATGAGATGGATACTTGACAGCAGAGAAGTAATGGACTCCAGCCTGGAAAGCGGTAGACAGTGCAGGTGAGAAGGAACTGGCGTGCTTTGGTTTAGGGTCACGGAAAGTCGTAGTCCACTAAACGACTAGAAATGGAGAGACAGAGAGAGAGACGGGGGAGGGGGGGAGGGGAGAGGGGGAGAGTGTTTCTGACACCCATACGGTTTGTCATCGAGAAGGACGTTTCGTTCCTGATGCGTACCTACATTCAACACATAATATATTATAGAATCATTTACAGACTGAGACCGCCATACCACTGCAATTCTGTAAATCACCTCTGAAACCTCGTTTGAAAATAACTATGGCCTGCTCTTTCCTGAAATCTCAGGGAACAGTTCTCTCTTCAACATGAGGCGTAGCGCCTTCGCATCGCTCTGTCACTTGTTAGGACGATATCGTTATAGGCATGAGTCATCGGCAGATGTCACCAGCTGACATGGACCTGACTTACAGAGCTGCACGTAGTTGTACTAGTAGGCGGCAGAGGTCAGCAGTTGACGGACAGTGCTAGTAGTCGTAGTCAAAACATTGTTGTAAAGTTATGTTTGATTAGTATTCAATGTATTTGCATAATTATAATTGTTTTATATGTGTAGTAACTAGCAGTGTGAGGTTGTATGAGTGAAGAAGAACAGAAGTGAATGAAAATTGTTTTGTTTATTCACGAAGTACCAGTTAAACTGTACAGGGGATTTACTATAATTAAATGTGCAGTCAGTTTATGGTACTAATAAATCGTGAGTAGAACACAAATTAATCGGTAATTTCAGAAGGAGTAATTTTATATTTGATACTTTTCTAAATTTATTTATTTAGCAATTGCCATAAAAAGAAATGTTTTACTATGGTTGGTCATTGAAGTAAAGCGCGGGTTAGCGCGGGATAATACTGCAACCTGATTTGCTGTTTGTGATATCAGCCAATCAGAAAAATGCAGGCTCGCACCAATCTATGCTGGGAACAAAGCCTTTTGTGTGATCTAGGGGCGACGGGGCTGAGGGTTCGTACTAGTGACATCTCATTGAAAGCAGCTCCGACGAAATTACTGTAAAATCGCAGAAAAATGCTAATTACGAGTTCGCGAAGTAGTACAAAGTGTATTTAAGCGAACGGTACAGTAGAAGTCGTGTGGAATTTCGGACGGAATTTCTAAGTTATTGCTTTTGACTGTTAGTTAAAACCGCGTGTCGTCTTGTGCGATCTAAGAGTTGAACAGGTATTACGTGTAGAGCAGAGTGCACAACATATGAGCGAGCATTTTCATAACTAAACGATCCGGTGAACTCCATTAACTTCGGTAACGGGTGTAAATACCATAAACTGGCTATGTGTGTGATTGTGGTGTGCCACTTAGTACGGACTTGGCAGTATTAACTGTGAAGTTTATCGTAAAAATACACTTGAAAGTTTACATTGCCAAGTTAAAACTTTTATTTCAATTGCTAGCCACATCCCGTTTACCGGACAATTCTATGTATGTTGCGACCTGCAATAGACAGTAGTGGTCTAGTATTTTCTACTACAACTTTTAGCTGTACAAATGAACATTGCTGGACACTGGCCGGGTGGTAAAAAGTATCTTGCCGCGCCGCAAACAAATTGGGAGTATATCATATTTCTGAGTAGAGGTAACTCACTGGAATTTCGTATAGATACTAGCATGGACTGCATGTCGTCCGAAGGCCTCATTGTGTTTTAACACTGTTAGCTGACTTTCGACACCATCACCAAGGACAACATTATCTTCAAACAGTTCAAAGGTGCGTCAATTAAATGATAGTACTATTTCTTAATTTAAATTTCTGAAGCAACATTTGAGAACAAGATCCTGCGTGTAGTTTTTCATGTTGCTAATGTCAATTTAGGACTCTGTGTCTTCAACTCTAATGCCTTCACAATTATGTTTATGCTTATTAATCTTATTAAGATGTGGCAAGAATTTCTTGCGGTCGTGAGAGTGTTTCATCGTTAGGTATTTGCTTTGGTAGCTATGAAAGTCTGTGGGAACTGACCTTTTGACTGCGAAGCGTCTGCCCTTTATCGTCTGTTTTTATGAGAAACAGTTTTTAATATTAATTTTTGGCATAATATCTGCAACTCAAATAATTTGCACTTTAAGAGATTTGCATTTCAAGAAATTTGCATTTTAAGAGACAGCATACAGAATTTCGAGAGTATATAAACTATATAACCCTTCACGGAAAATTAGAAATAACAGTTTGAATCAGAATACTTTACGAGATTTAATTACTCACGCCAAATTTTGATGCGGATTGAATTAGAACATTAGTTCTTCTCCATTTCAAGTGGAGAAATCGATAAATTAAAAAGGTCAGTGACAATATTTCAAATTTAACAACATATATTTTTATAAAATATCAGTCAGTACCTACAGCTCTAAGGGACATTAGCTACTGAGTAACAATTTTCGGAACCGTTTTCTGAAGTCTCACAAATTGTAAAGTCGCAACTGAATACACAACATTCGTGACGAAACATTAACTTGAGCTCCATGAAAGTGACATCATTTCCTTGTGTTGATAACATGCATTACCTTGCAGGATAGATTTCACAATGTGGAATTTTGGCAGTGAGAACACACAGTTATGGGCTAAGAAATCGTTGTTTCCTGGGTACACATTTATAACAATCACATGAAGCTAACAAATCAATTAAACTAACAGCCAGTTAAATAATTAACTTAAAATAGTAATTAATACATAGCTTAGTTACCTTTGCTAAGTGGAGAAAGGAGGTGGTAATGAATGGATGCCCCTCCAGCGCTTTGACCCAGGATGGTTACTTTCTCTGGATCGCCACCAAACGCTGCTATATTCCTCTGCACCCAGCGAAGGGTCTCCACTTGATCCTTCAGACCCATATTCCCGGGAACGACTTCATCTCTGGTGCTCAAAAATCCTACAAAGAGAACCAATTGTTACATTCATGGTAATCCGTAAGTAAAAAACATGCCTTACGAAATTTGTAACTAGCTCAATAGCTAGCAACAAATTTCGTAAGGCGTCCCCAGAAGAACATCTGGCGGTCGTAACTCTCTGTTTATCCATGTTTGTTTTCAAATATTGATTATGGAAATATGGTTCTGCCTTGAACATACACAAATTCTCCTTGTTTAAAACTCGAACATGTTTCAGAGAAGTTTGATCCTTCATTTATTTTCTATTAAATCACATACAAAGAAATTTTGCATGATACTACGATGCAGTTTGTAGATTACGGAATTTACATTTATAATATTATTACCAGAAAAATGTGACACTCTGACATTTGGAGTACATCTAAAATTTCGCTCCAGTTCGCAATCAGCAATTAATCACGATCTTTCAGAATTATGTTTCGAATATCTACCAAAACGTTATGCCTACAATGCAACAATCGTGTTTTCCTCTTTGCTGAAGTTAGATTATAATGCTACTGTCTGCCGTCAACGAAGTTCCCTAATTCATTCTTTAACTATCGTTTATTAGGATGAAGTATTACTTTTCCAAATGTTGGGGCGGAGGGGGGGGGGGGGGAGTTGGTGAGTGGGAGGGCGGTCTTTGCATGTAAACTGAATATACTTCCCTTTTTTTATTTCGCTGTTCCATATCGCTACATGGCGTGTAACCAGTGCGTCCTGACATGCACTGTGTAACTGTTTATCAGTTATTCACTTGTAGCGCCATCTAACGTGCCCTGCTTGCGAATTTCGAAAGTATGTAATCACACTGTGCTGTTTTGTGTGTGTGTTTATGCGTGTGTATGTGCATGTGTGCGTGTTTATGTGCTGCGATCTTCTAAGAGTTCTTTTAGAGCTGAAAACAGGATTTCGTTACAGAGCACTGTGTATTCTTTCATTATTTCTTTTCTTTCTACTATGGCTTTTTCTATTTGGAAACTTTATTTTGTTATAAGTTCATAATGCAGTATGTTGCTGTATTTCAAATTTTTAGGTTCATATTTATGTCTGTTGCCTTACAGTTCATGTTCATACAATGATTAGCAATTGAGAAGTATACTTCTATGTTCGGTACATCTAACGGTGAAATTTAGTTGTTGTTGACATGCAGGTTTACAGACTCGCGGTGTGCTTGTCTTCGTTAGTGCTGGTCGTCATCAGGCTCTTTTGTATAGAGTTGTGTGTTCTGTAAACTATTTTCAGTCCTTGCTTTTTCAACGTGTAGCCAATTCTATAAGGTGCTATGCCTTTTTAGGTGAGTGTGCGCCTCTTGTTATTTGTGGTTGCTGTTTCTTGTTGAGATGTGTTGAGTGTGTTTGCGTTCTGTGTGTTTATACGTTAGCATTCATCTGGTTGTTGCTGTATGTTTGGTGCATCTTTCATTTTTGTTCTAATTACGTGGTTTGGTCTATCATGTCTGTTTTATGTCGACTTTCAGTCCCTTTTTGTTTGATTATCTACAGCTCATTTCTTCAGTTGTTCTCAGTGACTGGAGTTTAATTCAGTCTCTGCAATATGTACTGGAAATCAGCTTGTTTCTGTCTCATGGGGTGGTTTGTGTTGTGATGACTTTGCCGGTGCTGGTTAGCTTCCTATTTATGGAAAACTGTTGTCGTTTTTTGTGTCAGTATATTGTAATGTCTAACGTATTTAATTTTTTGTCCTTTAATGACTATGGTTAATTTTATCTATGGATGGACTGTGTATATATCATTGTGAAATGTACAGTCGGGTGTTTCACCTGGAAGATTTATCGTGGCACCTACATAACGATGTCAGTACATTAATCTGTAGTGTTTGGATTTTACTATAATTTGAAATAGTTATTTCTCAATGTGATTTAAGAAGATATTGGCTGGGAGTTCAACCTGTGCTAGTAGGACTAGTTGTCAGACAAGAAATAGTCTTGCTCCACAATTAAATTCAGAACATTTGTTATCATTTCTATAAGTGGTTAGGAAGTTACATTTGTTTCTCTAAATGTTGTTTGAGGATGATGATGGTTTCTGCAGTACGCATGTTGGTGTATCTGGATGTAATATTTAAAGACGTGATTTTAGCTGTTGTTGGTATGCTGATGTGTTTAATCTTCTGTATCAGCTCTACCATGTTGTCTAAGTTTCTGTTGTCTTTGAATAAGAGTATTTTTGTAAATATGTGTGTATGTCTGTAGCGAGATGATATGAAGTACACTTGTACAATTTACAATTGGCCTGATTGGAATTGTCTGTTTCTGAATTTTTGGAAAGCTGTTTAAAATTAGCCCCTTGGGGTTCTTTTCATTTTACGTTTTGTGAATGTATGTAAGTTGGTTTTTAAAATTTCCCTGTATTTTCCTGGCATCTTTGTGTTGCATCACTCTACTGTACTGTTGTCCTCTAGATATTTTAGAGTTTTATAGGTTACTGTATTCTTTCTGTTCTGTTATGACCATATCGTTCCCCTTGTTAGCTTGTGTGAAGAAGTCACTATTGATTCTAAGTTTATACTTTGTTTCTCTTCATGTTTTTCCTTCTTCACTTTGTTTCCTGACTTAATATTACTTTTCTGTTACCTTATTACCTATTTATTTCCTCTGCCATTACGCACTGAAGTTCAAGATTTTATTCCATCGCTGTTGTTTTATTATCTGCTGACTTCCTTTTATTAGACTTTACATTTTCTTTTTTATGCGTAACGTGCATATTCACATTGCATTTAGGGCTTTTTTCTAACAGATTTACTCTTTATTATGTGAAGCTTAAGTCAGTGAGACTGACCGATCATTTATGGAGTGTGTGAGTTTCTTACATTGTTTCTAGCATTAGCTTGTTTGTTTCTTTCCAAATGTGTGTGTAGCTTATGTTGTTGTCTTTCCTATTTTCTTTCAGTTACTGCCTCTGCATTACGTTTCACACTACTCACTATGCCTTTAAATATTTCAGAGATTTTTATATAATTTCCTGTTTAAAGACGAATTTCAAACCTGAGCTTCTCCTTCTTGGAATGCATTTCATTTCGGCTACTTTGTGTATGATCAACCATGGGACACTTTAAAGGGTAAATTACAAAGCAGTATAGATAAGATAATACACACACACACACACACACACACACACACACACACACACAAATGGGGAGAGAGAGAGAGAGAGCACATCTGTGCATATGGCGTCTCTATGTCCGCTCAATTTACTGTATTACTTTTGCATATAAACCACAGCAAATTTCTCACTTCGAAGGAAATTATTGCATACTTTAGTAATAGCAGCAAGGTTTACAGAGCTGTAGATACAGTACCTGACAAAAATGTGAAGTATACAGATGGGAAGCAAGCAACGAAATGGAACATCAAGGAATGATGTTATTTTAGGGACTATAATATGTGGTCAGGTTCAAGAACAATTTGGCAATATGAGCCCATTGCACCCCATCTGGCCTGAATGAATGCACTGATTTAGCTAGGAATGCTATCAAAATTCCTTGTACCCTCTTCTGAGACAATCTGGCCCACAACTTTTGTAAGTGGTCATCCAGAGTACTGCCTGTGAGATGGAGTTGATGTCCAAGCTGGTCTTGCATATGTTTTATTGGGCTTAAATATGGGGATCTTGTTGGCCATGGGAGCGCCTCAACATCATGTAAACAGTTCATAGAGACACGTATCACATTTGGTAGAGCATTGTGCTGTTGATAAATGGGAACAGAATATTGCCACTTGATAGGTGAGCATGGGGGAATGTCTATGACGTATTATTGAGCTAAGAGAGTTCCCCAGTCACTAACTGCCGTGATCTGAAGTCATACCTGATGAATCTCCACACCACAAACTCAAAAGTAACACCACTGTGCCTTCCAAAAACATTGGAATAATGGAACGTCACCCAGGTCACCACCACTAACGATGGTCATCTGGGGCAATGCAGGACTGCGATTCACCGTTGAACGCAGTGCGACGCCACTGATCACCAATCTCTGCTTCCCAGTACACGGCACCACTCGAGACACAGGCGTTTTTTTTGTGGTGTCAATGGCAGTTTGTGCATGGGACAGTAACTCCTTAGACCAGCAGGTGCTAGTCTCCAACCAGTGGTGCAGGATGACACAGAATATTAAAGGAATTCCGCTATTCGTTCTCGGATGGGAGACCAGTCAGTCAAATGGATACCCATAATGAGGCCCCTTTCAAGCTCTGTGAGTTGCTGATAACGCTGTGTCACAGTGTAGGTGGCATCTCTGTGTTCTTCAGTCATCATTCAGTACTACGCCTTTTATCTACTCTACCAGGTTTAGTAACAACACTAAAAACGAACAATGCTAAGAAACTCTGTTGGCCATTCTACCTGTCTCAAACTATTACGGCTGAAATCATATTATGCTCGTTGGTGGTGTATACATTTATTAAGTCATACTGTAATCTGACCATGTCTTCAGGGTACTTGTCTTCTTTTGTCAGGCATTTTAACTGACGATAACAACAGACTGAGACCCAACTGTAAATTCGTAATAGCGACCGACAATGTTTGTCCGATTCGGGAGAATGGCGGTGAAATCGCCATCCAGATATGAAAATTCATGTTGTCTGTGATTTTCTTAAATCAGGCGCTAATATTCTAACAGTTCCAATGTAAATGAGCAAGCAGATTTCCTTCCCCATCCATTAATTTGGAGTTTCTTTGTCAGATGTCTACTAGCTTTCTAGTATGCCGAGAGACAAAACAAGTAATGAAATTTGAGATGTACAAGCGTAATGTAATAGAGTAGAACACGCTTCACGTAGGTACAGTAATTCAAAATCGTCCAAGCCGAACTTCAAATATGCAAGCTATGTTAACAAATATGCAACTAGGTTTGATTTCTTGAGGAGGATTCTTGGAGAATGTACTATTAGGCGATAAACATTATGCGTATAGAAATTAGTTGAGCTCGTATGGGCCTTCACCAGGCCTCAAGTAAGGGTTGTTAGACATACAGGTCCAGACTAAAATCTTGCAAGACACATTTTAAAGTGCGTTTGGATATATATTTCTGTTATGTCCCATAACTTTTTTTCTGCACAAAAAGATGTTTAGTATTTCCTGCATAATATTAAACATCTTTTAGCAACCAAACTGTAGTATGCTCTACGGATATAACAATAGTTTGTGAATCGCATGGATGCAGTAAACATTCTGCATTAATCTTGTAAAATGCAGAAACATGGGTACTAACACAGGGAGCATAGCCAAAGAAAGCAGAACATCAAACGAACGAGCTTCAGGGTGTAACGTACTTGGATTAGATTCATACAGTTCGCATGAAAATCTATCAAAGAAACTGCGAGTATCTACAATCATATACATGCATGGAGCAATAATTTTTCTGATAACAGTGTGAATGAGTGAAGCTTAAATCTTCTCACATATAAAAAGAACTGGACAGTACACATATTTCGCTGACAGCAGCATCAGCGGTTCCTTAACTCGAAGGTCATTCCAGGACTTATGATATCCTGCCATGTGTCAAGGTCAAGGATGGAAGAGCTCCTCACACCCTTTGCGCTTTCGCATATCCTTCATGAAGTACCCCATCCCCACACCCATAGCATCCCCTGTTCCCCTGCATTCGTGGGAGTGAGATAAAACTGCATTTGGCATGCACGTCATATTTCATTGATACTAGCAACAGTCTGCACCCACTGTACCCTCTATGTTTGCAAATTTTGCACGAAGCATGTCCCACTCCACACCCTATGCTCCCATTGCTCCCGCGCTCACATTCTGCAGCTATGTTTGCATAACTGACTTAAAAAAATTCTTTTGAGCACTGGCTCACTAGCCTTCACATCGGTAGCTTTGGTTTTTTTTTTTGTGCATCTAGATCTGTAGGACTAAGTTGAGAAGTTTTGGAGCAAATCTCCATGGTTATGGAATGTGTAAGTACATTAAATTACAATAGAAAGGAAATAACAGATAAAATAAAATGTTATAGATCCTAAAAAGACAACAAGCTATTAGTTTATATAAATGCAATCAACAATGCCGGCCGTTGTGACCGTGCGGTTCTAGGCGCTTCAGTCTGGAACCGCGTGACCGCTACGATCGCAGGTTCGAATCCTGCCTCGGGCATGGTTGTGTGTGATGTCCTTAGGTTAGTTACGTTTAATTAGTTCTAAGTTCTAGGCGACTGATGACCTCAGAAGTTAAGTCGCATAGTGCTCAGAGCCATTTGAACCAATCAACAATGTAAAACAGGACCTAGCTTAATTTTTCAACGAACCTCTCAACAGAATAGAAGGAGTGCCTCTTGAGAAAACTCCTCAATTTAGATTTGAAAGCGCAAGGATTACTGCTAAGATTTTGAAAGTATTAAGGTAGCTTACTGAAAATGGATGCAGCATAATAATGAACTCATTTCTGCTCAAGAGTCAAGGAGGTGCCATCCAGATGCAGATCGGATTTAATGAATTTCTACCTAGTATGAACAAAGTGAACACTCCGAGAGAGAGAGAGAGAGAGAGAGAGAGGAAAAGGCCAGTGTCAGAATACCCAGACAGATGCACAGGGGTCTAGATGAGGTTCGCCAATTTACACTACTTATTGCCTGAACCACCTGTTTCTGAACCAAAAATACCTTATGAGAACGAGAACAGTTACTCCAAAATCTAATAACTTACGCCATTATCAAATAACAATCAGCAAAGTAGAGTACCTCATGTGTCAAACTATCACTTACTGCATACACTGTTCTGATAGTAAAAATGACAGTTACTAAGTGTTTAAACAAGATCCTGAACATGGGCTTTCCACGACAATTTACTGTCTACCTGAACGCCTTGAGCTTTGTCTCAATAACCATATGCCCATTGTCTGTAATTAGAACATCAGCTTCTGTTGAATTGTTTGTCATAAACTGTTAAAGCTGAATCTTATTGTGATTTAGCGTTACTTTATTTTCTGCAAGCTATGAACTTACATTTTCAACTGCACTATTTGAAACAATGCGAATGCTGCACACAACATCATTTACTACAAAGCTAGTGTCATCAGCAAATAGGAATATTTTAGAATCAACTGTAATACTAGAAGACGTATCACTTTTTATAAATAAGGAACTGGAGTGGCTCCCTTACTGATCTCTGCCCCCCCCCCCCCCCCCCCCCATTTAATGGCATCCCATTCGGATCACATGTCATAACCATTCTCAATAATGTTAAAAAATTTTGTCGTCTATCCTTAAAGTAAAAGGTGAACCAATTGTGGGACTTTCCCCCATATTCCATAATGGTTCGACTGTCGGAGCAATATTTTTTATCAACATAATCAGCCGCCTTAGTTAAACAAAAAATGCCTAGCTTCCGAAATCTTTTGTTTATTGCATCTGGTACCCCACAGAGAAAACAGAATACAGCATTTTCGATTGTTAAACCATTTTTAAAACCAAACTCTACTTTGAAAGCAAACTATGTGAAATGAAATGATCGATTATCCTCACATACACAGCCTTTTCAATAACGTCATCAAAAACGTATGGAACAGAAGTAGGTTTCAAATTGTCTACATCTTCCGTTTTTATAAAGCAACTTTACTATTGAGTACTTAAATCGTTGAGGAAACTGAACATTCCTAAAGGGAAAATTACAAATATGTCTAACATGTGCTGCACAGAACTTAAGTATTCTGCTCGATATTCCATCATATCCACGTGAGTCCTTAATCTTCAATGATTTAAATATCGACTCAGTGTTTCCATTGTCATTATCACAACCAAGTATTTGATATATCAGTCTCGGAAAGCCATTTTTCAAGAGAGTTATAAGATTCCCTGCAGAAACTACGGCCTTTTTTAATTTGCCCGCTGTGTTTGGAAAGTGATTATCAAATACTGTGCATATACCTAACTTATTAGTAACACAAATATTTTTATTACATAATCACTTTATGTACTCGACCTTGTACAGGTGACCAGGCACTTACTTCATGGCTGACCATACGATTTTAATTTCATCCTATATGATTTAGCTATTCTGTTTGCATATCACAAACTCTATGTCCTCTTAACAACATTTTAAGCCTTACAGTACTATAGCTCGACTGTGACTACATCTAACATTTTGAGGTAATTCACACTTTGTTATAAATGAGTCCCCTACCCCGTTAGTCAGCCAGTAAGGCTGCGTTCTAATGTAATCTAATAGTTCTGATGTAAAGCAACTTTCAAAGAACGTGAGAAATGTGTTAAGGAAAGCATTATATTTGTCAGCTATGATGCCATCACTACAAACATCCTGCCAATTTTGTTCCTTAATGTGGTTTAAAAAACTTTCCTTGCTCTTGGATTAACTGTTCTGCATAGTTTGTAACTGTACATAACTTTTATTTGGTGCTATATATCATTCAGCATGGAATATTATAACGAGGAGATAGCATATTTCTGTATAAACGATTAGAAACCAACATTGGTGTGAAAACTGTAAATAAATAGTAACGCTTCTTTGTTGAGAATGAGGTTCTTAACACAAAACATTTCCCACAAGCTCAAAGAACGTAAATAAACGCAAGTCCTTTTTCACATCTTACTTGCTCTTGTCAACGAAAAATCGATATTTCTCTACGAATCATTAAGAAGCATTTCCCTGGAAAACATAAACAAAGGGTTAGGGATTCGTATCCATTGAACATGAGTTTTACCTTAAAAACCATCCTACAACCCCAGAAATTGCGAAATGTAGCAGATCCCAGTTCTCCAGTCACCAGTTGACGACAGCACTGAACGGATAGACCGTAGTTCGATATTTGTATCACGAAAATAGATGTCTCCAATAGCTATTAAATTAATTATTTTTCACATTCAAGATGTTAAAAATTTGTGAAATATCCGCAAAATACAGCGGCAGAGCGAAAAGTTGCTGTGTCTACATTGCTGCTAGAGGTTTATCCATGGGAAACGATGTTCGATACCGCAATATTTAAAAAAAATAGTCTACAGTGTTGAATAAAGTGTGAGTTAATTACCAGATGTACATATATTCTTCACATTAGTGACAAAAATTCGGAAGTATTTGCCTCAGCAGTAGATTCCAACAGTTGACACATGAGAATTTAGGCCTAAAAACTCGATGTCGTAAAACTGTCCTGACCAGTCTTACAACAGCTGAAAAATAAGTGTTAGCTTAGCAGCCAATTAGACAGATTGACTGTAAGTAATGAAGCAAACTCTCAAATAAAATACTTCAGAGACATTGATAATTACAATCCCTTTTTGAGGTTAATACCCCTTCACAGTACTTTCAAGCATTAAAAAAGGTTCTCAAGCACTTTTTTCGGAGGGATGAAGATAACGCATTGTGTTACGTATTAGAAATCACATAAACGAAGCTATTCATTGCCAATTATTGCCACTATTACAAATGACACAGACGTACCGAAGGCCATTTAAATAACAGCAGCTTGCAGCCTGAAGGCTACCTAAAAGCTTTATAGACTGTCTTTATCAGTTATTATCCACACAACATTCTAAACTAAATGCTTCAGCAGCGCTGTTCACATTGTTCAGTATGTAAATTGAGCATTCGGTCTGTGAAGTCGAGTGGACTGCAAAAATGAAAACCTGTAACCTGCTACACGAACATAAACACAGACATAACACAACTGTCTTATTAAGAAAGAAATGAAATAGGACAGTGGTTATTGTTACAACAAATATATAAGTTACGGAAAACAGATACATGTACAGCTCGTAAACACACAACCAAACACTGTAACAGTGAGAGATGTGACATTTCCAAAGACAATGTCAGATTCGATATCCCAGAGAAAACTATTAGCCCAAATTTATTGAGAGCCGTCACACGAATCATGCATAAATAAAGTGTTAACGCATCTGAATTGTCTGTTTAATTCACTCAAGTAGACGCTTATCGTAGTATAAACAAAATCGCTACGAAAATTCGACCTTGTACCCCCTTGCAGACACAAACAGCCATCATAATACGCCTAACGCCTAATGAAAGTGAAGTCTGCCTACGCTCCATAGCTGCTAAGGCTAAACAGTGTAACAACACTTGTAAAAATGATGCTGTTCTCTATAATATACGAATATGTAGATGTAGATACGTAAGTCATCGTGCTCTAAAACATTACTGCATCACATCCAGAAACCATGTTAGAGTTTTGTACCAGTCCATGGCCTCAGCTTTAATATACGGTTAATATCAAGTCATCAATCAAATCGTCCATGTCAGGACTTCCAATACACAAAACTCAAACAAAATAACTGCGGATATTAGGAGGTATGGTACCTCAACAATGTACTGTAACAGCATGTCAGTGCCGGATTGCAAAAACGAAGATATCGACGTCGAAATACACGGAAAATAATGTGATTGTAGCGGCAGTAGGTTTGCAGAATTAATAAAAATTGATAATGTGACGTAATTATTTTCCACAACAGTGTAGCTGGTAAGTCATCAATCACATACCTACACGGTCTTCCAAGGAGACTAGACATACCATCCATTATATGTTTTCCAGGCAAGTAATACAGAAATCAGTTACGTGTCTGTTCCCTTTATAAAACCTATCAGGTGCTTATCACTATTTCACATATTTAGTGTAGTACACAACTTTTACTCTACAAAGGGAAGTCATCCACCTTGAACAGTCAGTCCTAACTGTCTTATCGTATAGCATAACCCCAGGTGTCACTTTATAAGCGAGATATCGCCTCCAACCGAACATTACGCTTCACCTTCGAATAATTTTATAGAACTACCGAAGCTGACTGGCTCCTTTAATGTAGATTTATAGTGTAGTTTCGTGAGATGGAATACGAACGCTGTGGATGGATTGGAAATGGAAATGTGGTGTGACGAGGGTCTCCCGTCGGGTAGACCGTACGCCTGGTGCAAGTCTTTCGATTTGACGCCACTTCGGCGACTTGCGTGTCGATGGGGATGAAATGATGATGATTGGGACAACACAACACCCAGTCCCTGAGCGGAGAAAATCTCCGATCCAGCCGGGAATCGAACCCGGCCCCTTTGGATTAGCATTCCGTTACGCTGACCACTCAGCTACCGGGGGCGGACGTGGATGGATTAATACCATCATAACATATTTACAAAGAATGGCGGCGGATAATAACGTAATGGGATGGCTCAAATGGCTCTGAGCACTATGGGACTTAAAATCTGTGGCATCAGTCCCCTAGAACTTAGAACTTCTTAAACCTAACTTATTATACGGACATCACACACATCCATGCCCGAGGCAGTGTAATGTCTCTTGCAGCGGTCTCTCCGCGATATTTTCAGAAATTTTATAAATTATATAACTCAGTACATATCTCGAAATATCTCTTCTTATCTTACCGATTCCTAAACTTTAAAATACGATGATTATCAATGCAAAGTAGTTTCAAGCCCTATTATTCCTTGGAGCGTCCATTTACTCCATGCAATAGCTTCTCTGCTATCTATGTTCCTCTTATGAAAAGAATGAAGGAGATCTTGCCGATTAGCCGTGAAAGAAGAGGATGTATATGTATGTATTGTTGAGCTAGTCGCCATCTTGATGAGATTCTGTATGAGAAGGAATTTAATACATGAACTAAACTAAAGTAAGTGTGTTCGCGTATTATCTAACTGATTATTATTGACAGTGTCTGCTTACTACGCTGTGTTGCACGGGATCAGTGGGGAACATCTGATTTACACTGGACGAACCTGCCGTTTTGTATGCTCAAGATATCCAGTTTATTACTTCCAAAAAATAGGCTAACACGTTCTTACCAGCAGATCTCCGGTCTTCCCCATGTGATCACCGAAAGTTAATAATTATTACAAATGTTTTCAGGAGATCGACTGACAATTTTCTTCGCACCGAGACTTCGAAATTGCTTCACTGCCTTATGGAATTTAAGTTAAGCTCAATTTAATCAGGATAGAACAGTATTGAACTGTGTGAACGTGATAAGCCTGCTTTGTGAATGAAAATTCCCTTAATATACGCATGTTTTTACTATGCTGATCAGTGAAGCTAAATCAGGCCGGTGTGAGAGAGGTTTTTTAAATTTTAGGTCCCACAAAATAATATTAAATTTGGCGACCGTGACACGACGTTGTTCAATTTTATGTTGCATGTGCACGAGAGAAAAGAAGACGAGGCCTGTTCCAGAATTCACAATTTCGCCACAACCTACGAGAACGTCGTTCAGGCCGGACAATATAGAATTAAATTTTTGTAGATAGAAATTTAGAATAACTATTTAAATGTCTATCGTTTTGAATCAGACTGATTGAGTGACTGTTGGGTTGAACTTTAGATAGAAAGTGTTTATTATAAGTGAGTATTATGCAAAGTTTAGGTCAGTGACATTATTAACTCAGATGCGAGTGACTTTATGTGTGTGTTGTTCTGTGTATTAATGGTTCTTACTAGGGCGGCTTATAAAATGGCAATGCAACAGCAGAGCGAATCACAACAGCCCTCAGCTGTTCCTGAGGTTAGTGAAACATTAGACGATAGCTTAACTGAAGTAGTGCCTAGCGGCAGCATTAGTCAGGCCCCACAACAAAGCTTAAGTACAGACTTAACTGTAACAGACTTAACTAAAGCGCAAATAGGGACTAAAAGGGAATTAACTAAAGCGCAAATAGAGACTAAAAGGGAAATGAATGAACAATTAGCAGCCAATCAAGTGAAAGTGGAACAATTAGCAGCCAATCAAGTGAAAGTCCAGGAGCAATTACTAGCTAATCAAACAAAGTTGAATGAGCAATTAGAAGCTAATCAAGCGGAATTAAATAATAAATTAGTAGAGAGTTTTCAGAAACTTGATGATAAATTAAATAAAACTGCGGAAGAATTAAAAATTCAGAATGAAAAGACAGAACTAAAATTAGCTGCTCAAATTGGGCAAGTCACTCAGCAGTGTAATGAAAATGTGAAGAAGTTACGCCTAGAGCTAACCGATTATGTTGCTACTAAGCTTGATACTATTAAAGAGCAGGTCGAGTGAATCCCACAGATAGTTCAAGCACAAGAACAGATGCAATGTTCCATGGCGGTAATTCCGGTATTAGTTGAAGTTCAAGACGAATTAAAGCAACAAGTAAATGAGATGTCAGTAGATATGCAAGATTTGAGACAATCACAAGACAAGATTCCGAAGGATATCCAAAATTTGGATAAATCCATAAATAGCATAAAGGAGAGAAAAGACGAGGTTTATCATAAGGTAAACATTCTCGCGGGAAAACTCTTGCAGTTAAGTTTGGAAAGGCAAAGCATCTCTTCAGATAATATTGAACAAATGGTCAGAACAGCTATACAATCTATGACCGAGAGTACTGAAGAAAATTTATTTAATAAAGGTTTGTGAGAAGCCAGAGAACAACTAGGCGAATAACTTAAACAATGGAAAGAAAACATTGAGAGATCTTTAAATCTATCTCGAGAAGATTTGTGTTCCACGCAAGGAAATGAACCCATAACAAGATCCATCAATGAAGCTACATTATTTAACCGATCAAGTACGGAAAGGGACATTAATGTACACGTTCGTTTTTGCAATCAACATCAATCACAACACTATGAGGGTAGTCATAATGACTGTAATTGTAAAAGCAATACTGAGGAGAAAATGCTGAAACAACGTCAATTCCAGATCTACGACCCAGACAAGAAAAATGTTCATCCCGTAGTTTTTATAAGAAGTTTTAGGGGAGTATTGCCAAAAAATTGGAGTGAGTGGCAAAAGGTTAGTTTCGTCACCGGTTATATTCAGGGGTCAGGAACTATATGGACATCTGATATGATATCAACTTGGGACACATATGAAGATTTTGAACGAGCATTTTTATCCAAATACTGGTCCAAAGGAGTACAAGAACGTTTAAGGCAGGAGGTATTATACCCGGAACCTTTTTCCTTTTCACGTGGGTCTTTAAAGAAATACTTTGAGAAATATATAAACAAATCGCCGTATTGGGATAAGCCTATGCCTCTACAAGACTTGATTGGCATATTAAAATCTCGACTTCCGGTCAGAATCAGAAATAGAATGCTGTATATTAATGAGCATGCCCTTGACTCCTTCATGACTACGCTTGACACTATAGATATGATCGAGTAAGATGAACATCGGCCAAGACAACCGGTTATGCAGAGGAGAGCGATTGAAGCGCCAAACGCAAACCGGAACGGAAACGGATTTAATAATTATTATACTAGGAATAGTCAGAGATTAAACGGAAACAATTACAACGGAAATGGAAATTTCAATAACGGTGCTGCGAGGGGCAGGTTCAGAGACAATCGAACAGGCCGCAGATACAACCCAATGTTTGGAAACGCAAGAGATTATCAGAACCAGCAGTTTTCAGACAATAATAATGCGTACAGAAATTCTGACCCTCGATTTGAAGGAAATAACACAACCACTCATCAACAACAACCAATCATAACAGAAGTAGTAGATGATTCAAGAGGAAATAATAATCGACATTTAAACTGAAGAGGGCCGCTTTATGCTCCGTAAAGTTGGCCGGGGAATACAAAAGGGGCAACCCTGTTTTAAACAAAATTAATTCCGTGGCAATGTTGAGAAATAATGAAGGCGAATTAAGGACAGATGAATTGACGAGAGACTTAGAGGCCTGTGTAGTCGAAGATAAGTGGGTTCCTGTGTCTGAGATCATTACAGAAGTGGGAGGAATTTTAACCAATTGGACACAGCTTCATCTACAGACGTAGTATCCGGAACTTTGTTTCACAGAATTAGTAAAATTAAGAAAATCCCTGTCCTACCAGTACAAAATTGCCGAGTTATAGGTGCAGTGGGAGCAAAATCCCGGAACCTCAAGATACAAACGTTTATAGAGAAAAAATTGGGAAATGTAGCTAAACAATGCACATTCCTTGTAGTGGAAAAGTTGTTAGTAGATTGTATTCTTGGCATTGGAACTTTGCAAGCCTGCAATTCCAAGTTGGACTTGGTAGAAGGAAAGGTGCATTTTAAAATCGAAGGTCTATTTGTTACACTGATCTTCCTGAGAAAGGAGGCAGTGTATGAGCGATATTTCCTTGGTGCTGCTGTGCAGTTGATTTGTGGTGAAAATAATAATATGTACCTACTACCGATCAAGGCAATTCAAGTAGAGGATTTCAGACAAACAGTCGAACAGAAGATTGCTGAGTCAGATTGCCTAACGGAAAGTCAGAGGGAACAATTATTCAATATATTAACAGAATATGAGTCAGTTTTCGGTGAAAAGCCCGGAATTATTAGAGGATATGTTTGTACATTACAGATTAAGCCCCATAAGACATTTTGCCGCACACACTGTTCCATTCCCTGGCGATTAAAACAACCAGTTCAGGAAGAGATACAAAAAATGTTAAAACTGGAATCTTATTGAACCATCGAACAGCCCATATTGTTCTCCGTTGCTTGTTTTACCAAAGCCAGGAGGAAAAGTTCGATTGGTATTAGATGCAAGGGAAATTAACAAAATTATAGTACCTGTGCGCACACATCCGGGGAACATCGGTGAGTTAATACAGAAATTTCCTATTTAACCAGTATTGATTTGAGAAGTTCGTTCTGGAAAGTCCAGTTAGACAAGGACTCAAGAAAATATACTGCTTTTATATATGGAGGGAGAAGCTATCAGTTCAAGGTCGTTCCGCTTGGTCTCAATATCAGCTCTGGAGTTTTTATTTCTGCGTTGGACTATGCCCTTGGACCAGAACTACGTGGTCGAATAACAATTTTTGTGGACGATCTATTAATTGCCTCTAAAACTTGGGAGGAACATGTACAACTTATTATTAGGATTTTTGCTGTGTTCAAACAAACTGGTATAACTGCAAATCTAAAAAAAATCCCAATTTTCTCTACGGAGAATTAAATTCTTAGGACATATGATTAATGCAAAAGGCATTCTTCCAACAGAAGCGAAGATTAGTGCGACAAAAAATTTTCCAACTCCAAGAAACAGAAGACAACTGAAAGGCTTTATAGGCTTGGCTTCATTTTTTCGTCGATTTATTAAAACTCAAGCAATGAACTCTGAAGCACTAAACCGGCTCCTGAGGAAAGATGTACCATGGCAATGGTCTAATGATTGTGAAAAGGCTTTCTGTGAAATTAAGGATAAACTGATAAATGCTCCATTATTATACCACCCTGATATGAATGTCGGATTCTGTTTAGCCACAGATTCGTCAGATATGGAATTAGGATCTTGTTTATTTCAAATTAGGTACATCGATGGTGTAAAAACCTTTTGTCCAATTGCATTTGCTAGCAGAGTTTTATCCACCTGTGAAAGAGCATTTACCACTACGGAATTGGAAGTTTTAGCAGTTATTTGGTCATTGAAAAGATTTAATTATTATGTATATGGCTCAAGGATAACCGTTTATTGTGACCACCAATCACTAGCCTTTTTACAAACTTGTAAGTTGCTGCATCCTCGCTTGTCAAGGTGGACGCTGGCGCTGCAAGAATATCGGTTTCAAATTATTCCTGTAGCCGGAAAAGAAAATATTATAGCTGACGCGTTGTCAAGGTCTCCAGAAGGAATAACACCTGAAATGGATGTAAATAATAAGGCAGAATTTCCAGTGCTTCTTCTTCAAGAAAATAATTACAAGTTATATTATATTCATTTATGTAAGTCCATGGCTCAGCTTCAGAGGAAGGATCGGTGATGGAATGCTATAATACGACAATTGAATCAACAAAATCCTACGGTCAATTTGGAATACTACGGGCTTGTGAATAATATTTTATTTTTTAAATCTGGGAAGGCTGAGAATCCAAAGTGGTGTGTCTGCATACCCGAAGAATATGAAGAACGATTAATTTGATTTACACATTTGACCTGGGGTCATGTCGGTGCTGTAAAGTGTGCTAATAAGATTAGATATTATTGTTACTTCCCAAATATAAGGCGAAAAGTGCACGAAGTCATACAGAAATGTGTTCTCTGTCAAAAGGCTAAGCCGGACAACAAGGGAAATAAAATTGCGCTTCACTCGATAATACCTGAAGCACCAAGACCACTTATATCATGTGATATTTGTGGACCACTTTCTAGAGCCAGAGGTGGTGTTAAGTACATTATTGGATTGTGTGATGTGTTTACAAAATATGTTAAACTATATCCTATAAAATCAGCAACTGCAAGAGCTGCCACAGTAAAGTTTGTAAATGACTACATTCCTCATGCAGGGATTCCAAAATCTATAATCTCTGACAATGTGACGATATCTACTGGATATTTATGGAGTAAATTAGTATCACACCTAGGAATAAAACAGATATTTTCATCTTGCTATCATCCACAAGGGAATTTAATTGAACGGGTTTTTAGAGAACTAAACAGATTCATGAGAACGTACTGTCATGATAAACAAACTACCTGGATAAATTATTTGACCGAGTTAGAGCAGATTTATAATAATTTACCACATAGTTCTACAAACTTTACCCCGAATGAACTGATGTTCAGAGATAAATAAAAAATATTAAAGCAAGATTCGAACCTGCGTACATAGCGGTTGCACAGTTCCAGACTGAAGCTCCTAGAACCGCTCGGCCACACTTGCCGGCGAGTGAGAGCATACAGTTGCGGCCGACGCATTACCCGACTGGGTGCTCAGTACAATGAGTGGAACTTGCTACAACTGAGTGATATCAAACTGTTGTTTGTCGTCCTGTTCTCATGACCTGTAAACAATCTGACGGTAGCAGGAAGGTGGAGCTGTGCTGGTGTCAGTGATTTACTAAAAGTCGATACTGCTGACATAGTGTCCTCAAACCAAATTGTTTTACTTATAATACATTATGAAGTTGACGTATATAGTACTTCAGCAAACCTTTCAGGTAACATCACAATAGTAACATATACTGATGGCGATTTAATGCTGTTTACCAAAGCGAGTTTCCAAGAAAGGTCAATGCCTCACAGTCTGAACGTTACCGTATTTGATTCATACATGCGGTAGAGCATTTTTTAATACACATATTTAACAAATCACAGTGTTCGTGGGTTACTTTATGAACTGAATGTGTGTACTTGCTTACAAAAAGGAAAGAAATATAATGTGCTTTATAACAGACAGATATTAACTTGAGAACCGTGGAGTATAACATGTTAGAAAGGCAAAAATACGCTACTTGCTTACATTGTTGTTAATTACATTCAATGAAGATCTAGCTATAGATAGTGCAGGCTCCCAAAAAAGCAATACACAAGGGAATGGAGCGTGCTCACTTAACTCAGGTTGGTAATGTGTCCGCATGGAGTGAATATTGCACCCACCTAGTCCTGGAAGAATATTTCACACCTTTTTCACATTTGATACATATATTAATACCCTTATAACTCTTTAAAATCAATAATAATGTATCACATTTTGCTTCATGTGTGTCAACATTTTTCAATAATAATCATTTTTCAGTAATAATCTTTTTTTTTCTCCTCCGTCACAACCTCATACGACTCGGCAATACTTGACAAATAATTTTCTTTTACACATGCTAAATTCACTGTATATACAATCCTGCCCATGGGCTGCTATAATATCTCTCAACTCATTGTCAACACACTGGCAATGTTGAATAATACCATGCACAATAGTGTCGAACTCATTCTTCACATTATTACACAATGGATGTGTCTGATCATCAGCAAAACATACCGCCTCACACAGCACTCCGATGTTTGCAACACTCTGTTTTTTAATAATACACAATACTTTGTCATACGATCCATGGTTAAAGTGGAGTGTCACTGAAAGCACTTACTATTGAGGCGCTAAGACGGTTGTTGCTGGGAGAGATATTAGTGTGGACGTTGACATTTTCTGGCCTGAACTCGTAGGTTAATTGGCTCTCAGTGTACAAAAATCTATTGCAGAAACGATACCATTATATCTGCATGAGTTGTACTTTCCTATGACACACCAACTCTTCTATTTCAAACAGCTCCCACCACAAGCCAATACAGAAGAGATGCCGACATTGACACGCTGCAAATTGCCGTCGTTCAAATAAAACGTTCACGTAAACAACAATATGCCAATAAAACCTGGAAGAGGTGGTGTGTCCTTCCTCTTCCCCATCGCTCGCTCCCACGAATGGGACTATTACTCACTGTTGTGCAACTGTCGTGAACTGGAATCACAATGCACACTACTGTGCTGCGTGCAGCCGGAGTGCATTCGGAACATTGAAGATTCAGTACGTCAATACCACGCAACATGAGATGAAATGTAATAATACTGTACCAGCAGCCGTTATTTTGATTGTTTTGTCAAGTAACCAGTTTCGACACTGCACTCACGTTATCTTCAGGCATGTCCTGCGAATGACACCAAGTACCACACGTGTACATACAAGACAAGGCCCCGATAATCTTATCTGGTTCCGTAGATATCCGTAGATATCCGAACCTCATGAGCTTGCTCATGCAATTCGCATATCTAGTGAAACAGATAAGACCGTTGGTGCTTTTGTCTTATTCACAGACGAGTGATACTCCAGGCCCGAAGATGAAGTGATTGGTACGTTGAAACTGGTTGCGCAATCAAAAATCACTTGAAACTTCCTGGCAGATTAAAACCGTGTGCCGGACCGAGACTCGAACTCGGGACCTTTGCCTTTTGCCGGCAAGCGCTCTGCTCCTGTGTAGTTTAGAAGGTAGGAGACGAGGTACTGGCAGAATTGAAGCTGTAAGGACGGATCGTGAGTCGTGCTTGGGTAGCTCAGATGGTAGAGCACTTGCCCGTGAAAGGCAAAGGTCCCGAGTTCGAGTCTCGGTCCGGCACACAGTTTTAAACTGCCAGGAAGTTTCAAATCAGCGCACACTCCGCTGCAGAGTGAAAATCTCATTCTGTAAACAATCGCTTGCTGGTATCAACTGAGACTGAGAACCTGAGAATTGACGACTTGGTACCGTGGCTGTTTAGACTTGCTTATGAAATTAGAGAACAGGCGTGTCTCCCTCTTAGCAGCTTACAGACTTCTCCAGCAGGCACATTGTTGTCCACAATCACAGTGCTGTTTTCCTAGCAGTCTCCCTCTACGCAGAAGCTGGATTTTGATAGTATGTAGCCGAACATCTCCACTTTGTTAAAAACTCCTGCAAAATGTTGTATTATATCCATACGCAAAAGATAACTGTCATCTACATTAACCTACTGCAATATTCCTGGCAGATCCTCTATTAGAAGACACACTGAAACATCGAAATCTTCCACTCTATATGGCACAGCCACAAGAAGTTTCTATTTCATCGAAGTGGTCTCCAGTGCTTCCTTGCAGATTTCCTCCAGTATTCCGCTTGCAGACACACTGTCGTTCCAGTGTAGGAGAACACAGTGAATTTAGTGTTGCCACATGGTATGTGGTTTTGACAGAGGTGGAAAAATAAATATGAATTTTTCAATACCAAAAATGTTTACATATATGGAGCAAAATCTAATATATTATTATTGTTTTTAAAGAGTTATAAGGGTTACGATACATGTATAAAATGTAAAAAAAAACGTAAATTTTTTTCTAGAACTAGTTGGGTGCAATATTCCATCCATGTGGGCACATTAACAACCTGTGGTAAGTCTGCAGGCACCATTCTCTTATGTTTTGCTTGTTTTGGAGCCTATAGTTTTTTCAGGTAGATTTTCATTCAAGTTAATTAACGCAGTATAAGCAAATAGTGGGTTTTTGCCTTTTAACATCTTATACTCCACGGTACTCACATTAGTATGCATCTGTTGTAAAGCAGAATCAATGTCTTT
Organism: Schistocerca piceifrons; assembly: GCF_021461385.2. Taxonomy (NCBI): domain Eukaryota; kingdom Metazoa; phylum Arthropoda; class Insecta; order Orthoptera; family Acrididae; genus Schistocerca; species Schistocerca piceifrons. The sequence goes on along the minus strand of NC_060139.1, from coordinate 709,227,713 downwards.
CCTTTTTGTAAGGAATTTCACACATTCCGTTCATAACGCTATCCACCAACTTTGTGATGTGTTATACATATATCTATTACAAAGTGCTCTACCGAGTGTCGGAATCGAATACAGAAACGTTCAGAATATGAGGCCCTGACATTATGTGGAAACACGCATTAGTAAACAGCATTATATCGTCACCAGTATATCTTAGTATTGTGATGTAACTTGGTAGGTTTGCTGCAATGCTATATATGCCAACTTCATGTTGTATTATTAGTAAAATGATATTTTTAAGCGCACTGTGTCAACAGTATCGACTTGTAGTAAATCACTAACACCGCCACAGCTCTACCTTCCTGCTACCGTCAGATTGTTAACAGCTCACGAGAAATGGACAACAAACGACAATTTTATATCACTCAGTTGTAGCAGCTTCCAGCCCTTGTACTGAGCACCTAACCCGGTAATATGTCTCCTGCACCTGTATGCTGTGACTCCGTCAGATCTGCTAGCACTGGGTCGGAAGCCCCCTCTACTCTTTGTCTACTAGCATCTACGAAGACCACTAACGACATTCTGTCTGCACACGGCTACAACAGGCTACTCTGACGCCAACTGTAGTGCTGTATGAATACAGGAGAAGCGTTGTTCTCCACAGTACCGTCGATTGTATGTCCCGTCGGTCGTTATTTAGTACTCTTGTCACACATGTCGCGGAATTTACCATGAAATCACGCCCTTGTGCTATTATCCGCAGCCATTGTTTGTAAATGTGCTATGTCGATACTAATTCATACACAGCACGCATATTCCACCTCACAAAACTACAGTATAAAACTAGATTAACCAGTCACCTTCGGTAGTTTTATAAAAGTATTCAAAGGTGGAGCGTAATGTTCGGTTGGAGGCGAAATCTCGCATGTATAGCGACGACTAGGATTATACTATGCGATGAGCCAGTTAGGACTGACTGTTCAACGTGAGTGACTGTCAGCGGTAGAGTAAAAGTTATACACTCCTGGAAATTGAAATAAGAACACCGTGAATTCATTGTCCCAGGAAGGGGAAACTTTATTGACACATTCCTGGGGTCAGATACATCACATGATCACACTGACAGAACCACAGGCACATAGACACAGGCAACAGAGCATGCACAACGTCGGCACTAGTACAGTGTATACCCACCTTTCGCAGCAATGCAGGCTGCTATTCTCCCATGGAGACGATCGTAAAGATACTGGATGTAATCCTGTGGAACGGCTTGCCATGCCATTTCCACCTGGCGCCTCAGTTGGACCAGCGTTCGTGCTGGACGTGCAGACCGCGTGAGACGACGCTTCATCCAGTCCCAAACATGCTCAATGGGGGACAGATCCGGAGATCTTGCTGGCCAGGGTAGTTGACTTACACCTTCTAGAGCACGTTGGGTGGCACGGGATACATGCGGACGTGCATTGTCCTGTTGGAACAGCAAGTTCCCTTGCCGGTCTAGGAATGGTAGAACGATGGGTTCGGTGACGGTTTGGATGTACCGTGCATTATTCAGTGTCCCCTCGACGATCACCAGTGGTGTACGGCCAGTGTAGGAGATCGCTCCCCACACCATGATGCCGGGTGTTGGCCCTGTGTGCCTCGGTCGTATGCAGTCTTAATTGTGGCGCTCACCTGCACGGCGCCAAACACGCATACGACCATCATTGGCACCAAGGCAGAAGCTACTCTCATCGCTGAAGACGACACGTCTCCATTCGTCCCTCCATTCACGCCTGTCGCGACACCACTGGAGGCGGGCTGCACGATGTTGGGGCGTGAGCGGAAGACGGCCTAACGGTGTGCGGGACCGTAGCCCAGCTTCATGGAGACGGTTGCGAATGGTCCTCGCCGATACCCCAGGAGCAACAGTGTCTCTAATTTGCTGGGAAGTGGCGGTGCGGTCCCCTACGACACTGCGTAGGATCCTACGGTCTTGGCGTGCATCCGTGCGTCGCTGCGGTCCGGTACCAGGTCGACGGGCACGTGCACCTTCCGCCGACCACTGGCGACAACATCGATGTACTGTGGAAACCTCACGCCCCACGTGTTGAGCAATTCGGCGGTACGCCCACCCGGCCTCCCGCATGCCCACTATACGCCCTCGCTCAAAGTCCGTCAACTGCACATACGGTTCACGTCCACGCTGTCGCAGCATGCTACCAGTGTTAAAGACTGCGATGGAGCTCCGTATGCCACGGCAAACTGGCTGACACTGACGGCGGCGGTGCACAAATGCTGCGCAGCTAGCGCCATTCGACGGCCAACACCGCGGTTCCTGGCGTGTCCGCTGTGCCGTGCGTGTGATCAGTGCCCGGAGCAAGTATGGTGGGTCTGACACACCGGTGTCAATGTGTTCTTTTTTCCATTTCCAGGATTGTATAATATATTAAATATATGAAATCACAAGACTGAAGTTTTATTGGTAGTAAGCATGTGATAGGTTCTATAAAGTGGCCAGACACGTAACTGAGTACGGTATTACCTGCCTCAAGACCGTTAAAGAATGGATGGTGTGTTTGGTTTCGTATGGAAGACTCTTTAGGTATGTCATTGATGACTTGTCAGATACACTGTTGTAGAATATTATTACGTCACTTTGGCAATTTCTGGTAATTCTGAACCGCCATTGGCGCTGCAATCACATTATTATCCGTGTATTACGACCTCGATATCTACGTCTTTGAAAACCGGCACTGACATGGTGTTACACTACATTTTTGAGGTACCATATCTCCTAATATTCGCAGTTATTTTGTTTGAGTTTTGCGTATTGGAAGTCCTAACAAGGACGATGTGATTGATGGCTTGATATTAAGCGCACATTATAGCTGAGGCAGCTTCATGTACTGGTACAACCTCTAACATTGTTTCTCGATGTGATGCACTAATGTTTTGGAGCACGATGACTTACATATCTATATCTATATAGTCGCACATTTTAGAGAATATCGTCGTTTTTAGACGTGGTGTGACAATATTTATCCTTCGTAGCTACGGAGTATAGTCAGACAACGTCATTCCTTAGGCGTATTATTATGGCTCTTTGTGTCTGCAAGCGGTACAAAACCGAATTTTTTTAGCGATTTTGTTTATATATTGATAAACAGCAATTTAAATGAATTAAACAGACAATTCAGATGAGAGAATATTTAATTTGTGCTTGATAAGGGTACGACGTGACGCAAGATATTATGGTAACTAGTGTTTCTTCTGAGATACTGACTACGACATTGTTTTTCGAAATTTCACATCTCTCACTGTTACAGTCTTTGGTCACGTGTTTACGAGCAGAATATATAGGCGCTACAGTCTGGAACCGTGCGACCGCTACGGTCGCAGGTTCGAATCCTGCCTCGGGCATTAATGTGTGTGATGTCCTTAGGTTAGTTAGGTTTAAGTAAGCTCCAGGGATCTGATGACCTCAGCAGTTACATCCCATAGTGCTCAGAGCAATTTGAACCATTTTTCGAATATATATACCTATGTCGTTTGTTTTAGGATACTGTAAGCAATAATATGCAAATGCAGTCAATAAAGCTTCTAGGGGGCCTTTGACTGCTAACTGCTCTTATTTAAATGGCTTTCGGTACGTCCGTGTTATTTCTAAATAGCAATAATTGGCAGTGAATAGCTTAGTTTTTACGATTTCTAGTGAATAGCACAATACGTTATCTTTGTCTCTCCTACACATAGTGCTTGAGAAGCTTTTAAATGCTTGAATGCACTTTTAAGGTGAATTAACCTCGTAACCATCAGGCTTTAGCAATGTCTCGGAGATATTTTATACGAGCATGTGCTTCATTACTTACAGCCAGTCTGTCTATTTGCCTTCTAAGCTATCACTTATTTTGCTGCTGTTATAAGCCTTGTGCTTCAGAACTTTTCTAAATGCGGGAACAACGAGCAATGCAAAATTGTGCTTTTAGCGCTGTCTCAATCTGTGTTTCTGCCTACTTAGCCAATACTTTTTTCTGCTATAAGACTGGACTGTGTAGTCTTACGGCAGCGAGTTTTCAGGCCTACATTCGACTGTTGAAATCTATTACTGAATAATACTTCTGAATTTTCGGCACAAATGTGAACAATACGTGTACATGTGGGAATTAACTCACGCTTTCTTCTACTTTACAGATATTTTTTTTAATATTGTGGGGTCGAACAGCGTTTTCCGTATATAAACGTCTAGTAGTAATGAAATGAAAATGAAATGCCGTGTGGCTAGGGCCTCCCGTCGGGTAGACTGTTCGCCTGGTGCAGGTCTTTCGAGTTGACGCCACTTAGGCGACCTGGGCGTCGATGTGGATGAAATGATGATGATTAGGACAACACAACACCCAGTCCCTGAGCGGAGAAAATCTCCGACCCAGCCGGGAATCGAACCCAGGACCTTAGGATTGAAATTCCGTCACGCTGACCACTCAGCTACCGGGGCCGGCGTCTAGTAGTAAAGAAAACATAGCAATTTTTTGCTCTGCTGCGGTATTTTTCGTATATTTTACAAAATTTTCAGCATCTTAAATGCGAAAAATAATTAATGTAATAGCTATTGGGGACATCTATTTTTGTGATACAGATTTTGAAGTTTGATCGATGTATTCAATGCAGCCACCGGATGGTCAGTGGAGAACTGGGATTTTCTATGATTTCGCGTTTCCTGGCCTTGTGGAATGGTTTTTAAAATAAAACTTATGTTCAATGAATACGAATTCCTAACACTTTATTTTCATTTTTCAAGCATTGGGTTTTCAGTTATTCATAGAGTAATATCGATTTTTCAATGCACCCATCTGCTGGTAACAGCAGCAAGTGAGATGTGAAAGTGGACTTGCATTTATGTACGTTTTTAGTGTCTGTTTCATAGTGTATGTGGCAGAAGACTCACTTCCAACAAATAAGAATCCCTATTTGGTTATTTATATTTTATATGCCAATGCTTTAGTTTATTTACGTATTCAGAAATATACTATCTGCTCGTACGAGTATTCAGTGACGAACGATATGTAACTTCACATCAGATCACCAATCCTCAAATGAATTTCTTGGTAGTCAGTCATTTAAGCATAGACTGCTTTATCGCTTTGATAAATTGTCTAGAACAAGCGGTTAGGTGAAATAAAATTTGTATTCATATTCGTGTTTATTGATCCAGCGCTCCTTTTAGTACTCTGTTTAATGTTTCACATATTTTTAAATTCTTCCCTGAAACTATGTGTGTGTTGTACAACATTACTATTTTAAAAACTAAATTTTGGTTCCTTTGTGCTTACGTAACCGCAATTTTAAGTCTTGAAATCCCTTTATCGGCTGTTACGGATGTATAAAAATACGACGACGACCAAAACTATTAAGTAAATTACTTATTCATCAGATGACGGATGATAATTGCTTACAATAATTCCAGTAGAGGGTCTAATAATACAGAAAGATGACTTTACCGATCTCAGACAGATGAGTAAGTGATTGCACTAAACAACGTGAGCAAGCACTCAACTTAAATGTTCCGTTCAAATTTTCTTCACGGCGCTAATAAAAAATAGAAAGCTTTTCACGAAAAAGAAACCATATCGAATTATTTTCATGATGTCAGTTTGTTGTTGTTGCGGTCTTCAGTCCTGAGACTGGTTTGATGCAGCTCTCCATGCTACCCTATCCTGTGCAAGTTTCTTCATCTCCCAGTACCTATTGCAACCTACATCCTTCTGAATCTGCTTAGTGCATTCATCTCTTGGTCTCCCTCTACGATTTTTACCCTCCACGCTGACCTCCAATGCTAAATTTGTGATCCCTTGATGCCTCAGAACATGTCCTACCTACCGGTCCCTTCTTCTCGTCAAGTTGTGCCACAAACTCCTCTTCTCCCCAATTCTATTCAATACCTCCTCATTAGTTATGTGATCTACCCATCTAATCTTCAGCATTCTTCTGTAGCACCACATTTCGAAAGCTTCTGTTCTCTTCCTGTCCAAACTATTTATCGTCCGTGTTTCACTTCCATACATGGCTACACTCCATACAAATACTTTCAGAAATGACTTCCTGACACTTAAATCTATAGTCGATGTTAACAAATTTCTCTTCTTCAGAAACGATTTCCTTGCCATTGCTAGCCTGCATTTTATATCTTCTCTACTTCTACCGTCATCAGTTATTTTGCTCCCCAAATAGCAAAACTCCTTTACTACTTTTAAGTGTCTCATTTCCTAATCCATTTCCCTCAGCATCACTCGACTTAATTCGACTACATTCCATTATCCTCGTTTTGCTTTTGTTGATGTTCATCTTATATCCTCCTTCCCAGACACTGTCCATTCCGTTCAACTGCTCTTCCAAGTCCTTTGCTGTCTCCGACAGAATTACAATTTAATGTCAGTTTAAAGCAATGAAAAAAAATATCGTTTTACTTTGTACAGTATATTATCCAAGAAGATTTGATATTTAGAATTTTTATCGAGAATTCCCAGGAGGTAATTTATGGTGACGAGTATGACATCGTTGGCCACGAAGTACTCCGGTTTTCCGGACGTTCCAGCTCCTCCTGTGAAACATCCACCGTGGATCCAAACAATAAATGCTTTCTGTGTTCCATTCTGCGATGGCCTCTGTCGAACATAAGGGATACCACAGCGTAATACGAATTTTTGTAAGAAATAGTTACGAACACTTCTTTTTTATAACACTTTTTCTCATTTTAAAATATTGAAATTATTATCTGATTACATTAGTGATGTATCTACTACCTGCCATAGTGAACACATACCCCTGGTCCGTAAACGTTGAGGTAGAGGCAGTCCTCTTCTGCGGACGTTCTCCCCTTGCTATATTGAGGGCATTTGCCTCCTATATACAGGGCATCTCTAACGCCGGACCACGCTGCTTTTCTTACTGGCGGCTGGACAAATAGAAATTTCTTCTGGAGATCTCGTAACTTATAAATAACGTAAACAAAGTAAAGTTGTAGGTAAAAATATGTTGAAACGCGTGAAATGTTCTCTGAGAAGGTGTTGCATTAAATCTGCTTAAAATTAGACCGTTATCTTCAATTGAAAAGCAACTGACTGTGTAAGAGATGACGAACCTCAGATGATAGTGATGTAACGGTGTAAGAAAATACTGGTCTACGAGTAAAGTATCTTGATAAACTAGATAAGCTCCAGTACAGTTGTTTTCGGAAGTGAATCGATACCTGAAATTGTACAGAAGCTGTGTTGTTAGAAGCAGAAGAAGATTAAATGGCAATCCAGTATAAGAAGGAGAAAATAAAAGTTACCCTGGTATCATGAGATACAAAGCGCTTAAGAACGCACTGAGTGAGACCAGTGAGGGGCAACGAACTGTAGACTTCCTTGACAGTTTTCTAATGTGGAAGAGAAGTGTGAAATGACATTATAACAACTAAACTGAGCCCGCTGTATGATAACAGATTCAACATTATGGGTTGTTGGGACCACTTCGACCCAAAATAGTTTCACGAATATTTCGCGATCGCCAGTGTTTTTGTACTCAAAACTACACGGAAAGTAGATGTTATTCACTGAAAGAAGTTGGTTTTAACTTTAATTTGATTGATTACATTCTTATGCTCACTACAGAACTTTACTTTTTCTGTTCCGTCCATACAGCTGCGACAACTCATCGTCTCTCCTTGAACAGCATGTCATCTGCAACATGAGCGTCTGTTGTTCAGGAAACTTTCATTTGACGTAAAATAACACCCATATCGAGCAACTGTTCATACACATCCCCCGCCTGTAATACATTCGGAATATGATGAGAAGTAACATACTAACTTCATCAGAACCTTCATGTATCTTCGACAATTCTTGATGGATGCAGTAATATTGCTACAAATGGATAGAACAGCAGAACAGACGCTGCTGTGGACTGTACATTTTGTGCCACAATGGAGCACTAGGCAAAGCAAGTACTGGAGTGTTATAACTAAACTGATGGTGTTCCGCGAGTTGCAGTGTGGGATGTAGACTGAAACGCGCAGTGCGCCATGTATATAAAGTTCCACTTCCTTCCACCGGGTAAAATACGGTGCTGTAAGCAGTAAGAATGTCGTGTGGGAGCAGGAAGAGAGAAGGAACGATCAGACACATAATAATGATGGTTCCGATAGTTTTGTTAGGATATGGTGACAAGTTACAACATGTGTTCGATGTGGCGTCCCGACTCAGCAACATGCTGCATTCATAACATAGCATGGTCGACAGATATCAGGATAGTATGTCGTCGTATGCTATTCTCCAGATCAGGAAGGGTGGTGAGGGCACAGACGGGTTCTTGAAAAGCTGTATTCACTTGTTGCTCAAGAGATCCTTATAACGAACAAATGTCACTGTACACCTAACACCCTGCGACATGGCAACGAAGAAAACGGACCGAGCTGGAAGGAGATTGTGAAACCAAACCACCCACTCACATGAACTGAGTGCAGTGGATGTTCCTGCACTACATGTGGCTGAGCACAACTCCACATGCGACAGTCCTGTGCATTCGCGACACGGTGCATAGTAAAATGTGTCTCGTCAATTAAAAGAATATTCACCGGCCACAAGTCATCCGTTTCCATGCTTGCCAAAAAACGAACGGTAGAGTCATGGGGTCGTAGCCCATTTTGGGACATCATTTGGTGCACATTCAAGAATCTTCCACGAATACCAGTGTAAAATGCGCCACAAAATCTTTTTAACTGTTTACCAAGGGAAAGACAATTCCCATGAACAGTTCAAGAACTGACCGCAGAATCTGAGGTATGTACTGCACGGTCGGCTATAGCTGCAGCAACATCATCAATAGCTGCAATGGGCATGGGCCGCTTCCCTCTCCCTGCTGCAACATGTAAGTCACCTGTTTCTGCAGGTTCCTTTAACATACTCGATACCAGATTTACTGACAATGGACCTCTCCGCAGTTATTTCTGTCAGCGATATTACCTCAAGGCAGTGATATTACTGTCGCCATTCTGGTAAATTAATTTTACCAGCAGAACACTGTCCTTCTCCTCAATAGCCAATTCCTTTCGTATGGAAAACTTCAACCTCCTTAACCTTTTACATCGACAAAGACTTCACAACAGGAATCAACACGAGTCGTATAGCGACAAACAGCAAACTGACGTCATGACAGGAAACATTTCACATTATGACTGTTACCGCGTCGTATTTTGACTTGGTGGCACAAAGTAGAGCTATCTTTTTTTTTCAGCATACTTTGCGAGGGTACCGATTAATGAACACACCTACAATGTCTGCAGGAGGCACTACAGCATTCGGATCACCGACAGTTGAATTATAACCACTGGTACTTTCTACACAATTGACCCACACCTACAAGAAATTCGGTGGCATGATTTGAACACTATATCTACGAAGATTATTGCTCTTTGCTGTTGCTGATACCTAACATTCTTATAACTCAACAGAATTTTGTTGGTCACGACCATAACAACGTCAGTTCAATCTAATTATGTGAATGAGATTCTCCTTACATTCAATTACAGTGTCATAAATTACTTTCAAGGAAACGCGTACATGCACTTGCCTAGCCTACTATTCTATGTCTCGCATTTAACTGTGGGTCGATAACCATTTATCATAATATACTGCTTAGCTACAGATTTTTGTAAGTAACATGTATCGGCTGACGTAATTACTTGTGTAACCATCTTTCTTGTTAATTTTGAGCTCCTCTCACTCGATGTCAAATGATATTTACATACGTAGTGGTATCTACTAAATCCGAAGCGCTTACAGTATCTATTAAACAAGAAATAAAAGAAAATTGTCAGATTACTAGACTGTGTGCAGACGGCCGAAATTTGTGGTTGTCGAATCACTTGATGAAATTTAGGAACTAATTCCCACAAGTCACTCTTGTATTAAGTCTAATCTAAAGGAATGTAATGCTTGCCTAGTTCGGTCAACAGCTCGGTCATGCTGCTGGTATACAGAGATAGCAGCAAAGTCCCTCAACAAAATACAAAATGATGTGTAATCATAACCAAATGCATTCTGAAAACTACCAACAGAAGTTTCATTCTGAATAAGATAGGATTTTAAGTGTGTGATGTAAGTTGTCTGAACTTATCTCGTACACTAAGCAAGTTAAGCGAAGTAATGAGCTTACGAGCATGACTACCGGTACCAAAGAGAGATGTATCACTGTTGCCATGTGAAGTACAGTGATGAAACCCATGTTGACCACAAACAACTCTCCTCCTACACTAACTGCTGTTAAAAGAAGAAGGTAAACGGGACTCGCCTTTCACTAATATATACTCTTGTCGCAGAAAATATCTTAATGCCCACCTACTTCTCCAGTTGTAATGGTAGTAATTTGTTTTATTTGTGATTACAGACTGACGAAATAGTAGCCATACCCTTTAATTGCTATAATGTTTGAGGAATTGACGTCTCCACACATTCCTAATTGATCTTTCACAATTTTCAGGCACTCACCAGATAAGCTATTGCCGTCAATTATCGTACCACACCATCGTTCTCTTAAGACATTTGCCAGTAACTTGTTATCTAATCCACTTATATAAATGTGTATTTTATCTTCGCTAAAGAGTTTGGCATTCTACAAGCGAAATGAAGAGCTATAATTACAGCAATAGATAGTAGAAACATTTCATCTTAAGAAAAATTTAACTGTGGAAGCTTTGTTGGCTCTGTGATTTCGTACGATAATACTCCTTTCGCCCAAATTTTCCCTACATGAATTACAGTAAGTAATTGATAGGACTATGAATGGATAACTTGTATAAGGGGATGTTGTTGTCTTCAGAGACTCTTTCAAGCAGCTCTCCATGCTACTCTATCCTGGGCAAGCTTCATCTCCAAATAATTACTCCAACCTACATCCTTCTGAATCTGTGTAGTGTATTCATCCCTTGGTCTTTCTCTATAGCCGGCCGCTGTGACAGAGCGGTTCTAGGCCCTTCAGTACGGAACCACGCTACTTCTACGGTCGCACGTTCTAATTCTGCCTCGGGCATGGATGTGTGTGATGTCCTTAGGTTAGTTAGATTTAAGTAGTTCTAAGTCCAGGGGCCTGATGACCTCAGATGTTAAGTCCCACAGTGCTTATAGCCAACTGAACCATCTTTCTCTATGATTTTTTACCCTTCACGGTTCCCTCCAATACTGAATTGGTAATCCGTTGATGCCACAGAACGTGTTCTACCAACCGATCCCTTCTTCTAGTCAAGTTGCTCCACAAATTCCTCTTCTCCTCAATTCTGTTCAGTACCTCCACATTAGTTACGCGATCTACCCATCTAAACTTCAGCATTCGTCTGTAGCACCACAATTCGAAAGCCTCTATTCTCTTCTTGTTTAAACCATTTATCGTCCATGTTTCACTTCCATATATGACTACATTCCATACAAATACTTTCAGAAACGTCTTCCTGACACCTAAATCTATACTCGATGTTAAAAAATTTCTCTTCTTCCGAAACGCTTTTCTTGTCATTGCTAGTCTACATTTTACATCCTCTCTAGTTCTAACATCATCAGTTATTTTCGTCCCCAAATAGCAAAACTCATCTACTACTTTTAGTGCCTCATTTCCTTATCTAATTCCCTCAGCATCGCCTGATTTAATTCGATTACATTCCATCATCCTCGTTTTGGTTTTGTTGATGTTCATCTCATTTCCTCCTTTCAAGGGGATATGAGTCTCTAAAGGGGTGACTGAAATGTCACACTTACTGAACAATATGATACAGTGGTTAACATAGTAGACACATTTTATGCAGCAGCTAGGTTCTAACAGCATCTGGACATTTGATATACATCAGACAATCAATTTATCGCTTATTTAACAAGATACACCTGATTTGCCCCCAATCCTTCCAGATTAAAGAGTTTCTGCTCCATGTTTAACAAACATTAGTCGATCTTGGCTTGAAACCTAATCTCCACTTCACAATTTTATCCCAGATATTATTTAAACTAATTTGACAAATTTGTTTTAGTTTGGTAAATAGTCAATCACTGAAATTTCAGTTGCGCTTTTGTTAGAATGTATCTGTCCACTTCAGTCTAAGAGGCAATTTATTAATTGTATGATCCATGAGTTACTTTGCTTGATATACTGTAATGACTTGGAAACAATCAAAACACAAAATATTAACCTAACTGGTGTTTAAAAATGGCTGAACGCTGACAGTGTACAGATAGTTTAGAAACGAAAGGCAATATTTCATCTAATAACACAAGTATAAATGTAACACTTTTACATTAAACAAGCGTTTATTTGCTACCTATAAATGTATCTATGGTGTAGAAATAGTTCCTCAGAACGATTTCTTCAGGTTACTGTTAAATTCCTTTTTGCTACTTGTGTCTTCAGACATTTAATTGACGTTTGTATCATTGGATGAGTGATGAAATGTTTAGATAGCAACATTTTTCAGCTGTAATAAGGAAATTGTAATGAAGGCTAATAAAGAAAGTCTTCCTTTTCATTTTGTAATTATGATTGCCACAATTATTTAGAAAAAATGTTCAACGGAAAAATTATGTAATTTGATGCTGTTTGATGCTGTAGTTAAAATACCTAATGCTTTAATCAGTTATCTACTAGATGATCAATGCCTTTCAGGTGTAGTTACAAGACGCAAAGGAGGAACTAGATTGGTTGAGGAGGGTGAAGGGTGCTAGCTAATGGGAACTAACAGCTGCAAAGAAGTCAGCTAGGAGGAGGAGAAATTCGGACAGTTGTGCTCTGTGTATATGAAAAAAATTTGACCAACTGTTAGACTTCAGTATAGAGGAGCGTCTTGTAGCTGTAGGTGTAGGAAACATGAAGCAGTCCACAGCAGTTATGAAGCCTAAGCCAGCGGCAAATTCTAATGGAAAGAAGAAAGTTCTACTGCTAGGTAGTTTGCATGGTACATGCGTCAGCCAGTACTCTCGGGAAGTGTACTAGGTCACCAGCATTGTGAGGCATAGTGCAGGGTTGGCTCAGGTGACTGACAGCATAGCAGGAGCAAATCTAATGATTGTCTCTAACTAGAAGTCTGTAAATAAATGTGTATATGAATTAGCTTATTTTAAATTGATCTAAATTTGTAAACACTTTGATATGTCCTATATCCTTGTAAAAAGAGATCTATGGATGAATACAGATGCTACTACTACTACCACTACTGCTACTACTACATTAACATGCATAGACCATTCATGATTAAATAATACGTTCTGGTGGACAGTGCCATCGATGTGAAAGATTGACACTACATAGTTTCTACAGTTTCTGTCTACAGTCCTGTGAGCCCACATTTTTTGTGTTTGTGACTAACCTTTGAAGAAAAGGCATCATGTGAAAGTTGCTAGGATCGTATAGGCTGGCACATTGCAAGCGAACATGTGACAGAAAAAAATAAATCTCTAGGTAAGACAAAATATTTCTCCTAGAAACGTAGGGGTGGATTAGATTATCAATAGAAGTATATAGACGATTTTTTATTTGAAGCATGTGAGATTGGGATGGATGGATAATCGAGAACTCTGGTGCGGTGTACCCTCCACCATGCATTGTAGATCCTGTTGTAGTGTGTTTGTTTTAGATGTTGGATGTTCATATGTCATGGAGTTGACTGTAAACAGGAGGGAAGATATGTGGTGGAGTTGGCAGTTGATCTGAATGTAATTAAATCTATTGCACTTAATAGCATTATAAATCTCACACACTGCTATTGGAAGCATTAACTGCCGTAAAATGGTTAGCAGGGAGCACTTACAGCGAGTAGAGGTAGAATGCATACGTTGGGTTGGGATTCATTTGCTGGAATCTGAAGGAAAGAGATTAAAGCACAAAAAGAACTGACAAGTCAGTGAGCGATATCGATGAATCTAAAATTCTGAATTTCTTTGCGCAGACCATTGTAGTGAAAATTTGGAAATTTGTGGTAAGTTCCTATGGGACCAAATTTCTGAGGTCATCGGTCCCTAGGCTTACACACTACTTTATCTAACTTAAACTAACTTACGCAAGGACAACACACACCTATGCCCAAGAGAGGACTCGAATTTTACAAAAGAGGATAAGGTAACGATTGTGGATGGAGAATATGATGTAGATGGTAACCTGGTAAAGATAGCTACTCAAAGTGGTGGCATTAATGTGCGTTTTGTGAAACTGTTTCAGCGTCATGATTGGCCTCATCTTCATGCTGCTGTTAGGCGTGTTACGGAAGGAGATGCTGGAGAAGGCACTGATGGCAGAGGGCATGCATCATATAGCAGTGGCACCAGTTGACTCTATCAGTGGATTGGGTTTCACTAAACATGGCCTGCACCTCAATACATATGGGAAAGGGAGGCCGGCAAAGCTTATAGGTGACAGTGTAGTGGGTGGTGGTTGGATCACTCATGGAAAAATTCCTGTAGTAATTTGTTTTAGAGCTGCACCTTTTTCAGATTGAAATCAGCTGGTTAGTATATCTACATAAAGGAAGCCCCTGTAACTAGGGAATCACCTTCAGAGGTCGTCAGGTTTCCACGTAGAGAAGGAATTATCATATTTCATGAAAATATAAGAGTTATTAGGGATAAAGTTAGTGAACTGCTTATAGAAGTTGACTCTGACACTACAGGTATATCGGAGCACCACTTAAATTATTTGACAATTAGAGGCTTCCTTTACCAGGATACAGATTAGCTGGCTGTTTTTCAAGGAGTTTGTTGTGGGATGGGGGAGTTGCCATGTATGTAAAAAGGGATATTCCATCTGGGACCACAGATGTATCATGGCATTGCACTGAACAGATATTAGGATGTTCTGCAGGGGCAGTTGAGTTTAGTGCAATTAAACTTCTAATTGTTCTTTATAGGTCCCCTAAAACTGACTTCAGGACATTTCCGCTCATGCTACAGAGGGTACTTGGTTCACTTTATATGAAGTCCCAAAATTTGGTTATATGTGGTGACTTCAATATTAATTTTGTATATGATTGTGCATGAAAAAGGATATCGATAGATCTCCTAAACTCATATCATCTTATGCATACTGTGTTTTTTTCCAGCCAGGGTGCGGAAGAGCAGTAGTACAGTCATAGAAAATATTTTCATTCATTCTTCATTACTAGTGAGTATTCTGTTAGTAAAAGGGTGAATAGCCATTCAGACAATGATGCATTAATTTTAACACTGAAAGGCTTATGTACTCAAACAAATGTCACATATAATTACAAACTATACAGGAAAGCTAACCCAATGGCAATAGAAAGTTCTTTAATCCTTGTTAACGAAAATGGGTGGCAGGATGCTTATAGTGCCAATAACATAGAGGACACACATAATGGTTTCCTTAACATATTTTTCATGCTCTTTGAGAGTTGCTTTCTATTAGAACGTTCTAAACAGGGTACTAGTAGTAAAAGGCAGCCTGAGTGGCTGACTAGTGGGATAAGGATATCATGTAGGACAAAGTGGGAATTATATCAGAATATTAGATGTAGTCACAATCAAGCTACAGTAGCCCATTGTAAGGTGTTTAAAACGGTTATTAGGAACGTAAAGAGTGTGTAGTATGCAAATAGAATGGCTAATTCACAGGATAAAATTAAAACCATATGGTCAGTTGTGAACAAAGTGTCTGGTCAGTAGTACTAGATCAAAATTATTAAGTCAGTTTGTAGTAAAAATATTTCTCTTACTGATAAGTCAGATGTATGTGCAGTATTTAAGATTCCTTTTTTGAGCATTGCTGGTGAATTAAATTAAAACTGATATACTCCTCTGTGATATTGCCAAGGGGAAATTGAGTTAACAATTAAATCATTGAATATTAGGGACTCTCATCGGTATGATGAAGTGCCTAACAGAATATTAAAATACTGTGCTACACATGTTAGACCTGTACTTAGCCATATCTGTAATTTTTCCTTTAAGAATGGTCACTTTCCTGAACGATTAAAATACTCAAGGATGATGCTCGTTTATAAAAAGGGAGAATGGGATAATGTAGACAATTTTTTACTTATTTCTATGCCATCAGTGTTTGATAAAGTTATTGAAAAGCTGTGCATCTAAAGATTATTGATCATTTTATATCAGATAATTTGCTATCAAATGTACAGTTCGGCTTTAGAAATCGTTTAACAATTGAAATTGCTATATTGTCTTTCGTATGCGAGGTACTGAGTGGATTAAACAAAAGGTTTTAAACGCTAGGCATCTTTTTGTCTTCAACTAAAGAGTTTGATTGTCTTAATCACAAAATATTGCTCTATAAATTGGACCATTATGGAATAAGGGGAGTACCTGAGAATTGGTTCACACATAACTTTAACAACAGACAGTGAAAAGTTATTATTCACAGTGTTGAGAATAGCTATGATGTGGGTCTGAGTGTGGAACAGTCCAATGGGGGCTGCCCCAGGGGTCAGTGTTTTGGCCACTCCCGTTCCTTATTTATGTAAATGATATATGCCTTGCAGTATTACAGGTAATACTAAAATATTTCTGTTTGCTGATGACAATAGCTTGGTAGTAAAGGATGTTGTGTGCAACATTGGCATTGTTTCAAATAATACAGTTCATGACATAAGTTTATGGCTTGTAGAAAATAAACTTTTGCTAGATCACAGTAGGACTCAGTTCTTACAGTTTCTAACACAATTCAAGAAAACCTGGAGTTTTAATTTCACAGAATGGCTATATGATAGTGAAATTGAACGGTTCAAATTTCTAGGTGTTGAGATAGATAGTAAACTGCCATGGAAAACCCAAATTCAGGATCTTGTTCTAAGACTTAATGCTGCCATTTTTAGTATTTGAACAGTATCTGAAGTAAGTGATCGTTCTACACGAACATTAGTTTACTTTGCTTATTTTCATTCGCTTCTGTCATATGGTATTATATTTTGGGGTAACTTCCCATTCTCAACAAATAGTTCTGGCTTAGAAACAGGCAGTTCGTGCAATAAGTGATGCAAGTTGGTGAACCTCTTGTCGACCCCAGTTCTCTATTCTGGTTATTCTGACATTGGCCACTCAGTATATATATTCTTTACTTTCGTTGCTTCTAAACAATATCAGCTTATTCCCAAGAATTAACCGCTTTCTGTCAGTTAATACTAGGCAGGAATCCAATCTGCATTTGCATCGCACTCCCTTGACTCTTGTGCAGAAAGGTGGGCTGTATACTGCTCATCCGTTTTCAGTAAGCTACCATAATAATTCAAAAATCTTGGCAGAAATCTAAGCTCTTTCAAATCGAAATTTGAAAAGGTTTCTCATGGGTCACCCCCTCTATTCTGTCGAGGAGTTCATTGAAAAATTGAGCTGATTCCCATGTTATATTGTTAATTGCGTTTACTTAAACTTATGTCTTGACTTTTTTGGGGACTTAAACATTTCATTTTATCTGTTTTTACGTTATGATGTAATTTAATCTGCTGACATGTTCCATGACCTTCGAGATTTGACCTCCATTTGGTCCTACAGAATGAGATGTGTAAATAAATAAATAAATAAAAGTAAATAATACTATGTACTATTCTTACTACA
This sequence comes from Schistocerca piceifrons, assembly GCF_021461385.2. NCBI lineage: Eukaryota > Metazoa > Arthropoda > Insecta > Orthoptera > Acrididae > Schistocerca > Schistocerca piceifrons. The sequence continues at coordinate 709,210,161 of NC_060139.1, read as the reverse complement.
CACTTCTGCCAATGAAGATTTTCTTTCCTAAATGTGAATTAACTCAGAAAAGTATTTCACTGGACGTTAATAAATGAAAATAACGAAGGTTTGTTAAGTTACTAGTTTGGCGCTATCTAAGTCGTCCAGTAATACGAAGTGCAAAAGCGACTGGACTCATTTGTTTAAGAAGCTCTAAAATGAGTATATCTTTTTGAAATTTAATTTCTCATGTAAATATGGACCCTACTATTTTTATATTCTGTCTTGATTCTAGCTTCTGTTCATGCTTACATTTATAACTAGTGTTGCACCCTTTGGTATGCAAGAGTTAAATATGCTACGGTTTCTCAAGATTAAGATGGGCCATTTGCTGAAAATTATCCAGTGTTCCTTCTAGACACATTATTTACTATTTCCTCTGTTATGGTGTGTCCACTAGGATTGGTTTGCCAGTGTTACATGAAGCAATAACTATCTCTAGTCTATGTGTAATAAGTGGAAGATTATTAATGTAAATTAAATGAAACAAAACAATATTAATCTTGGTGGAACTCCATTAATAATTTCTCCTTGTCAAAAAAATTACCCCTTTCTAAAGGTTATGAATCACCTAGTACCTTTTTATGCTTTCTTTTTAGTAAATATGACATGAAAGAAATATTAATTATGTGGTTAATTTCATAAACACCGTTTCTTGTAACAAAATATTTCATACACAGACAGCGGAATATGTCATCTGGTACTGTTTTGGCATTCTAAAATGTGGCGAATTAATGCAACAATTTCATTATGTCTCCTTATAGCGAAACAATTAATCAACAATCTTTCTTTCAAATTCTTTCTACTTGTCATTCACAAGTATTTGCTGAACTTATGACAACTAGGTAAGTAATGTGTGGATATATGAGGCATACGTCTAACTTGTAGACTACTTTAAGTAATGCGTGGGCAAATATTAAAGAAACTGTTGCAAGTAGGTGTTTTAATAAATTTATATATTTGGTATGTGAACAGAAATGTAAATATGTTTTCGTGTATGGGAAGGTAGCTTGAGTAATAACTACTCGTTGGCAGAGAACGCAAGCCCCAAGACTTACATCAGATGTTCTAAAGCACAATTAATGTATTTTTAAACTTGTAACGTTCTGTGAAATGAAAAGGAGATGCATTATAACTGTATGTAGAGCGTTCCTATGTCTTCGTTCGTTATGAATTATAAACATTGTAAACGGTCAGGAAGCACTCGAAGACAATAGTGTGTCAGTGAAAAACGTTGAGCCAAGGACCTTCAAATTGCTGTAAATTTTTGTTGCGTTTCGAAATATTGCCAGAGGTGGAAGGATAACTTTAAGAAAGTACTCATTATTTTACCTAGATCGTTAAAAGTGCATTGATACAATGATAGTCAACAAAATTCCATAAGAAAAACAATTTGCATGACTGTTTACCTCCAGATATCTCCTCGGTTTTGACAGTTAACAGCAACATGAGATGCGGCAGTGGTAAATCATCTTACTGAATACATTCATCTCGGCGTTAAAAGGTTGGTAAATTAAAATAAGGGCGAAGGAATCAGATGGCATCATATGTGGATAAATGTAAAGCTTTGTTAAAGTGAGATTCGTGAAAACCGCATTGTGGCCCAAGTGAAGGAACACTAGATATTTGAATTTTAATTGTGCTTAATGATCTACATTCATTGGAGCCAGCAACAGCCACACACAGGCATTTTCCTGAAGGCTAGCAAGTGAGCCTGATGGGAATCCAGACAAAGGTGTACGGATCTTGACGGACATCCCTCTGATATGATCTGATGGAAGAGTCCAAGTGGCAGCCAAAGACGACAGGAGAATCAGTCTATGATAAAATTACGAATTGTCGATCTTAGAAGACAGGAAAAATCATGTTGTGTACTATTTTTCTAGTGCCTGTACTGGAGCCATCGATGTAAGCTATTATAATAATAGAAGTATTTACATTCCTGAAGTGGATGGTCTGACACCACTGCAGCCCAGGACAGTTGGCAGTAGGGCTGATGTGTCATTATTAGAGAGAAGGTCGCTGGTGTTGGAAGATGTCGAACGTGCGGCTGACGTCGTCACCTCTGTCTAGCATATTAGCTCATGATGATTACCATAGTCCATTCAAGTGCAGTCACACAGGCAGTGAATGTTATTGGTGTTATCACTTCAGTGTGGGGACTTTCTCCTCGTTGTTAACCACTTGCACGCGATGGGTGTTAGACTGTTTTTGTGCGTTGGAGAGTATTGGGCTATTAACTGCAAACAAATTCTAAACCATCCTGGCTTTGTGGTTTGAAGGTCCTCGTGTCAAATGAATCATGTGTGGTAGAGCATAGCGATGTTGTGACAGATTAGAATTGTAAATTCCTGCGGGAGCGATTTTTTTCTTTGTTTCATATCGGTAATGTCGTGCCGAGAGGGAAGAACTACGACCGTGGACTCCATGAATATTGTAAAAGCAGTTATATCATTGTGTCACTAATGTAAGTACGGGACATCAACAAAGCGGAAGACACTTGGCCTCAAGAGTATATTAAAACTTTGGAACAGTTGTCTGCTGTTAATTTGCGAGTATACCAAATTCTCTCAGAGTCGTGTTATCATGGAATAATTCTTCATCTGAGTTCGTGTGATGGAGAGCAACATACTAGTAGCTGCAGTACAGCTAAGGTCAGGTAAAATTAATAGGCCGAGAAAGTGCGGATGCACATCGAAGACGCAGGACTATCAAATAGTTCTGCGATTCATTAGAGTCACACAACCCGTTAGTCTTCTCCTTCGTTTTACAGGCATTTGGTTCATGTTACGTTCTTTGTTAGGGTTTGGAAATCAGCTATTTTCTCTCACAGTAAATTGTTGTGTTTTATTTATATTAGCACCAAAAAAGCTAAATCAATTGAAATTCAAGTATGAGAGGAAGTAACCAAAAATGTTTCAGACACACTTGTCTTATTTTTCATAAAATGCGCGGAAATTAAGTACATCTGCAGGACGTAAATGTTAAACTGAGTAACACAATAAAAAATAATACGAGTTTCTACATAGTTCAGCAAAGTACACAGTGATTCAGGAAACCGTTTGTGCCTCTATCTCAGATAAAAATCGTAAATTTTTATGTAGAAAATTACTGAGTGATAAGTAGTTCCTGATTTTATTCCATTGCTTGACGTTACCTGCTTCTGGGATTTGTCGAAAAAATATGAACTGTTAAACTTCTTTATTTAAATGAGTGTCTGTAGTTAAATTGCAGAATGACTGAGAAGATGAAAGCTCTACGTTATTTGATTTTGAAACAGCTGAGTAAAACTGAACGTACTGAGCCTACTTTCGCTTTACTTTTTCTTATCATGTCAACACTTGCCCACAATATTCTAGCGCAACACAATCTGACTGCTCAAAAAAATTACAACCTGACTTCAAATAATTAATTCAAAAGAATATCCCTGGCTAAAAACAAATCTTAACAATAATTTTATGAAGCACTTACCTCACCAAAGTCTACTACTGCAATATCACGAGCGTCAATACTGCCAGCTAAATTAAAGATTCTAAATACTGAAGCCACTAACTAACTACTAATAGGCACGTGGTTAGCAAAGGAAAGATTTTGTTTCAAACGAAATTATATATATATATATATATATATATATATATATATATATATATATATATGTGTGTGTGTGTGTGTGTGTATGTGTGTGTGTGTGTGCGTGTGTGTGTGTGTGTGTGTGCGTGTGTGGTGTGTGTGTGTGTGTGTTGGAATGCTACCTGTTTATTACAAGAATGCTACTGCATGGCGTGGCCATGAGAACAAAATGCTGTGCATTCTTCATTTTGTTTTATTTTCTTGCTGACAGCGTGGTCAAAAGCATACAATAGAGAGATCTACACGCTCACGGCATGTAGAACTATTATACACAGCTGTCAGTTTTCTGAATTATGTGTTGATGTTGGTTTTCCATCGACTAGGTAACCTACTTTAGTCATGTTATCTACAGCAGTAGTGTGAAGCTGATGTTCGTTATTAATAGTAGTGGTAGCTCCTGAATGACTTCCTACATCTGTTATAGTGTATTATTACGATTCTCCTGTTATAATGTGCTATGAATTGAGATTTTGGATACTGTATCTTCTGCCTCATTAATTTTGGTTGGTACCCACTTGTGTGTCATAGTGGCTGAGTCAGTTTAGAGTTGCAGGTTTACATATAGCTTTTGTTTTGCGTAATTTTATGTATTATTATGTATTATATGTACTATATTGTATTATGCTCACTATAACATTACAGTTTCTGTCAAAATACTATTGATTTCTTACTGATTGTGCATCATTTCTATTGTTGTTTTTGTGTATGAGTGTAAAATGCTGTTAAATAAATGATATTATAAGGCCACAACTGTAAAACCCCCAGCCTCTGACCCACTCCACCCAAACCGTGTTTTTGCTACAATAAACACGATGCCAACACCAACCACCATGCTACCAGTTGATATACCTGGTAGCTCTACAGATGATGAAGATATTGAAAGAATGTACGATGAGATAAAACAAATTAATTACACAGTAAAGGAGACGAAAATGTAATTGTGATGGGAAGGGAGGCGCTGGAATTCGATTGCTGGAAAGTGAAAAGAAGGAAAAGGGAAACGTAGTAAGATAACGTGGGAGAGGGGAAGAGGAATGAGGAAGAACCCACCTGCTAAAATTCTGGGACGTCATAATTTAATCATGGCTGAAACTTGGGTTAAAATTCAAAACAGAAGATTGTACACGTGGAAGAGACCTGGAAACACAAGAAGCTTTCAAATAGCCCATATACCGGTAATAGTAAAACAGAGATTTAGAAACCTGATCTGAAACTGCAAAACATCCAGTCATAATTTATTGGTTATGAACTGCAGATAAAAACTAACGAAATTTCTGAAATGTAGGTAACTGAGGAAAGGGCAACGTGGATAACATGAGAGAACTAGAGATTACTGAACGTTTCAAAGAGTGTATTAGGCAATGATTGACTGGGACAGTTGAAAGGAACACGGTGAATGACGAATAGGTGGTCTTGAGAGATGAAATACATCTACATCCACATGGCTATTCTGCAAATCACACTTAAGTGGCAGGCAGAGGGTTTATCGAACCAGCTTGGCACTAATTCTCTATTATCACATTCTGGAAACGAACACCTACGCGTTTCCAGGCGAACTCTGATTTCCCTTATTTTACTGTGATGATCGTTACACCCTCCGTAGTTCGACGTCAACAAAATATTTTCGTATTCGAAGGATAAATATGGGACTGAAATTTCGTGAGAAGATCCCACCGAAACGAAAAACTCCTTTGCTTTAATTACATCTAGCACAAATATTCTATCGTGTCCGTTGCACTCTCTCCTCTATTTCCCGATAGCACAAAACATGCTGCTCTTCTTTGAACTTCATCGAAGTACTCAATTAATAATATCTGGTAAGCATCCCACACCGTGCAGAATTACTCCAAAAGAGAAAGGACAAGCATAGTGTAGAGAGTCTCTTTTGTAGATCTGTTGCAGCTTCCAAGAGTTCTGCCAATATAACTAAGTCTTTGATTCACCTTCCCCATAATATTTTCTATGTGTTATTTCTAATTTACGTTGTTGGTGACTGTACTCCTAGGTTTTTAGTTGAATTTACCGCCTCTAGATTTGATTGATTTATCGTGTAACCGATTCCTTTTAGCTCTCACGAGGATGAACCCATACGTTTCATTATTTAGGGTCAATTGCCAAGTCTCCCACCATACAGATATCTTATCTAAATCGTTTTCCAATTGGTTTTGATCTTCTGATGGCTTTATTAGATGATAAACGATAACATCATCTGCAAACAGTCTAAGACGGATACTCAGATTGTCTCCTAAATCATTTATAAAGATAACAAACAGTAGATAGCCTATAACACGACGTCAGAAATCACTTCGATTTCACTCGATGACTTCCCGTCAGTTACTAGGAACTGGGATCTCCCTGACAGGAAATCACGGATTCGGTCGCATAACTGAGACGATGTTCCATAAGCACGCAATTCGATTAAAAGCCGCTTGTGAGGTACGGTGTCAAAAGCCATCCGAAAATATAGAAATACGGAAGCAAGTTGAAATCGCTTGTCGATAGCACTCAACAATTCGTGTGAGTAAATAGCTAGTTATGTATTGCAAGAACAATGTCTTCTAAATCCGTGCTGACTATGTGTCAATAGACCGTTCTCTTCAAGGTAATTCATAATGCTCTAGCACAATATATCGTCCAAAATGCAGTTGGATATCGACGTCAGTGACGTGGGCCTATAGTATGTTAAGTATGGAGCTTTTGCATCAGCATGCTCCCAGAGGAACCTAATTGGTACGCAGTATGGATTGGAAGACTTGCTTCTCTTAAGTGATTTAAGTCAGCTCACTATTCCGAGGATATCTAGTGTTGAGATACTCATGTCGGCAGCTTTTCGTGATTCGAATTCTGGTGAAGAAATCTGGAAAGGCTGCGTTTAGTAACACTGGTTCAGCGGCAATGTCATCGATAGTTTTTCCATTGCTATCGTGCAGAAAGGCTTGGGTTGTGTCTTACCGCTTGCATGCTTCACGTACGACCAGATTCTCTCGGACTGTCTGCAGGTTTCTAGACAAAGTTTCGTTGTGGAAACTGTTATAAGCATCTCATGTTGAAGTCTGCGCTAAAATTCGAGCTTCAGGGAAGGGTCGCCAGTGTTGGGGATTTTCCTCCGTTTAAATTTGGCGCGTCTTTTTAATCATTTCTGCAACAGTGTTCTGACCTGTGTTGTATACCATGGGGGATCAGCTCCGTCTTTTGTCATCTTATTTGGTATGAATCCTTCAGTTGTTGTTCATACTTTTTCTTTTAATTCAAGCCACATCTGGCGTACACTTACATTGTTAATTTTGACGGAGTGGAGATTGTCTCTCAGGAAGAAATGAAACGAATTTTTATCTGCTTTTTTGAAGCCGGCCGAAGTGGCCGTGCGGTTAAAGGCGCTGCAGTCTGGAACCGCAAGACCGCTACGGTCGCAGGTTCGAATCTTGCCTCGGGCATGGGTGTTTGTGATGTCCTTAGGTTAGTTAGGTTTAACTAGTTCTAAGTTCTAGGGGACTCATGACCTCAGCAGTTGAGTCCCATAGTGCTCAGAGCCATTTTTTGCTTTTTTGAACATATATATTTTCATTTATTTTTGATGGATTTGGGAGCTATGGTATTCAGTCCCGCTACTACAACCCTGTGTTCACTAATCCCTGTATCAGTTTTGTTGGTCATTATGATCAAGTAGGTAAAAAGACGAAGGTCAGTAGAAATCCTTGGGTAATATAACAGATATTGAATTTAATTGATGAAAAGAAAAAATATAAAAATGCAGTAAATGAAGCAGGCATAAAGAAATACAAACGTCTCAAAATGTCTAAGTAGGAATGGCTGGAGGAAAATTGTAAGGAGTAGAGGCATATATCACTATGGGTAGGATAGATACAGCTTATAGGAAAATTAGAGACCTTTGGGGGAAAGAGAACTACTTGTACGAATATCAAGAGCTAGGATGGAAAACCAATTCTAAGCAAAGAAGGAAAAGGTGGAAGGAGTGTATACAGGGTCTTACAAAGGCGGTGTACTTGAGGACACTATTATGGAAATGGAAGAGGAAGTAGGTGAAGATGAAATGGGAGATACTGTATGATACTGAGTGAAGAATTTGACAGAGCATTGGAAGACATAAGTCGAAACAAGGACCCTGGAATTGATAACATTCCATTAGAACTACTATAGCCTTGGGAGAGCCAGCCCTGACAAAACTCGACCATCCAGTGAGCAAGATGTATGAGATAGGCGAAATAACCTTAGACTTCAAGAAGAATATAATAATTCCAATCCCAAAGAAAGCAGATGTTAACAGGTGTGAAAATTACCAAAGTATGAGTTTAATATGTCACGGCTGCCAAATACTGACACGAATTCTTTACTGATGAATGGAAAAACTGATAGAATCCGACCTTGGAGAATATCAATTTGGATTACCTCGAAATGCTGGATCACGTGAGGCCACATTAACTCTATGACTTATATTTGAACATACCACAATTTCGGATAATGTTTTATGCGAACCTTCTGTACCTTCATATTTAAACATGTATTTCCACCAACATATCGAGAGTAAATTGAAGTCAACACCAACTATAGTTGTATGAGTCGGGTACGTCTTTGAAATTAAACTCATATTTTCGCTTTTCACCAATTGTAACGTCGGAGTTGGGAGGTCGGTAAAAGGATCCAATTTCTATTTTATTCCAGTTGTCATGACTGACCTCTATCCATATTAAATCACAGGAACTATTTACTTCACTTTAGCTACAAGACAAAATGCTTCTAACAGGAGCACACACGCCCTGCCAACTGTGTTTAGTCTATCCATTCTGTATACCATTAGGTGCATAGCAAAAATGTCGGCTGAACTTACCTTTGGCTTTAGCCAGCTATCAATGGCTATAACGATTTGAGGATCAGTGCTTTCTGTTAGCGCTCGGATCTCTCGTACTTTCCCAACACAACTCAGAAAAATTACATCTGCTGTACCGATGGTTCTTAGATCTACGTTCTTCCAGTGTTTGACTTGCACACTTCGAGACTGAAGCACTTTTCGTGTTTCTTCAAGAACCTCTAATCTGTAACACAGCTCTACAGTAGATAGTCACCTTTTTCAAATCATGTATGTTAAACAGTGGTTAAGTGGATGACACATACATGTACTAGGCAGAGTCAATGATTCCCACATTTGATACAGATAATGTTATTCTACATAAGTATAATTCACTAAAATCATTTGTAATTTTATTTATTGAGACGATACCATATTCGTTCTACACACAATGTTGAAAAATTTATTAAAAGGTAGGATATATCGTGAAGAAGACAGTTTTAAAACTTTTGAAACCATAATGAAGATTTAATAACTCTATTTTGAGACCGACTTGCTGTTATTCCCAATCCACTGAACCTCTTCCAAGCAGTGTTTTTGAACCACAGCCATGTTCAAAATTATTTGATTGAATCAAATTACATCATAAATCTGTATTTCTACAAATGTGTTTTGCGCTTAACTTCATGAAAAGTCAATCACATATTCCTAAACACATTGAGACAGATTGCAATTCTAATTGCTGAAGGCATCAATGTGATCTTTCTTGGTTTTCCCGTGCATCCAAGTTCAAGCTAGGAGGCAAGTTATAATCCAGGGAATGTTTTCCAGCTTTCAGACCGGCAATGTAACATCAATTGTTGAATACTACACAATACCTAACCCTACGTAATCACAATATAAAATGCGAGGTGCGACAATAAAGTAATGAGACTGATTTTCTTTGCAAGATGTGGCAACCCTGCAGGCTTGCGTTTGCACAATATCTTTGACCTTGGTCTACAAGCTGGTCCTAGTCCAAGTGGCACATCGATACAACTGCTCAGTTGTGAGTTGTACCGTAATAAGTTAACACGTGTTAGTGTCTCTCGTCACGGAAATGGAACTGCATAGTATTGTGCAACAGTATGCCATTTCTTTTTGCTTTACATTGGGTAAAACGCTATGACAACTTACGGTAAGCTTCAGAAGGCGTTTGGAGAGGCGGTTATATCAAGAGCTCAAGTGTTTAGTTGGCATAATATGTTTAGTGAAGATAAAGACCACAGTGGACGACCATCAACCTCACGGACAGATGTCAACTTGGCCAGGTTGCATGAACTCATACGACCTGATGGAAGATTATCCATGAAAATGATTGCAGAAGAACTGAACATCAATCCCGAAACGGTTCGTCTAATAATAACTGAGGATCTTGATATGAGAAAGATTGGATTCTGCATCACGATAATGCGCCGTCCCATACTGCTCTGTCAGTACAGCAATTTTTAACTGCAGAACAAATTTCAGTACTACTACAGCCACCTTATTCACCAGATACCGCTCCATGCGACTTTTTTCTATTTCCAGTAATCAAAACGGCGGTCAAGGGACTCTATTTTCAAACAACACAAGATGTCCAAAAAGCTGTGACGAAGTTCTTGGAGGATATTACAGAAGATGAGTTCCAGGAATGTTACCATCAATGGCAGAAGCGCTGGAAAAAGTGTGTGCAATCAGAAGGGAACTACTTAGAAGGAGACAACACTAAACTTGACAAAAATGATAAGCAAAATTTTTTTTCACATCACTCTCATTATTTTCTTGTCGCACCTCGCATAAATGTAGATTAGTGTTCAGGGAATGTTCATCAAGTGATTTATCAGTAATACTTGACAGTTGAATGTATCTCACATAATTAACCGTGTCTGTAACACATTAATGATTAACAATGGTCAAAGACTAAAATGTCTTATGGACACCATACGATTTATATTATTACGAAAATAACAAACCTGAGAGTCCACAAACAATTTGGAACGCAGACTCAGAACTGTTTGATGCAAGAGTTCACCATTAACTAGTACCTCATTATGCTGCACTTCTGCGAAGGGCCATGTAATATCAAATTTTTCTCATGCACTTCAATGAGGAACTGTGTGGCAAGTGTAGAAACTAAAGACAATGCTAAGTCACACACACGAACAGGGATAATTTTTATCTTTGTATTCCTGTGGAGACGGAAGCTGGAGGACGTGGGATAATTTTTTCCTGATGTAATACCTATTTGTACACTAAAACTACTGTATAATATGTAAGATAAATAAAAGGGATTGTTTGCTATTGTTTTTCTTAGGAAGCATTCACTACCTTATACCAAGTAAAGCACAAATGAGGCAGGCAATTTCAGAATCTGTTATACTATAAACAGCTGTAGCCAATTAATTTTTAAAACACACAGATGATGTTATTAAGAGGATAGTGGAACTTCATGAGTACTATACCTGCAACAGAGAAAGCAAAGCTATCTCAACATCTGACATTGGAACCAAGGAACTACATATTCTATTAGTTACCTAAGATCAAGTCTGAATAGTTCTGTCAAGACACAATATGAAAACACTTCTAAGCTCACACATGAAAATATAAAAACTTTTACCACCCTGTACAGCAGTTATTCATTATGTTGACAAATAAGATTTTATGACCATTAACTACTCTTAATGATCACTATCTTTTGCAGTTACTAATAATGAATTAAGATTTTGACGAGAAAAGTTTGTGCATAAAGGAAACAGCTCTATGCCTTGTTAAAATATTAACTATTCTCCTATGAAAATTATGTGTAGTATCTCAGAAACCAGGCAAACCGAAAACTTGAGAAATATACTACTCCACATAATTTACTAACCAGTGTTACAGCAATAATTTATTTTTGCGTTTCATAGAATTAGGGTGCTTGGAAATATTGCATCAGTAGAAAGAGGATCGTGTCTAGGTAAAATGACCAAAAATTTCTATAAAGTTCACATCACAAAACTGATCTACAAGGAATTATTATCTGCATGTAAGGCAATTAACTGTCCATACAAGGTAGTAGTACTCAACCAATGATTTGAAATGAGTTTGGTGGCTGTAGTGATTCTCTCTACATAATGTGCTCAAGGCTCACAAAGTACTGAAAGCTCTCAAAATTATCTTTTTGGAGCCGAATTTTTATGATTCGTAGCCAACCAATAAATTCCATGAACAATTAGCCAGTAATCTTCCACATTCCAAGCATTATTGTTCAATTTAGCTGCTTTCCTTCTATTGTTCAGCACACTCATTGTATTACTGATGATTTTACTTTCAGTTTGTGTACAAGAAAAACAATTAGGAAAAGGTATTACTTTCACCAATGGGTGCTTGTAGCTGCATGATTTATTATGCAGTCAGAATATATTTTGCTGCCTTCGAAATTCCTGGCAGTCAATTTTAAACACAATTCTTGCTATATTCACTTAGCAGAAGAATACGCGGCCCGTTTCTAATATTGGTAGACAGTTACTTATCGTTCACTATTTATATTTTCACGTTATTAGGCTGCAGCTCACTATCCAATGCAGTTCCTTAGGTATTATTCCATATTACAGAACATTCGTTTCATTAGATACACAATTCGGTCACAAAGTATATAAGACTTGCATATACATACTATCATAATAACAAGTCTTCAAAACAGTATAACAAGGAATTACAAGAAAGAAAATTCGTAAGAATAATACATTTTATTATATTTTTCACAACATTCTAGTCAGGTGTCCATCATTGATGCAACTGAGGAGATACTTGGCTGAGAAGTTGCAGTTCTGGATGTGAAAACTTATGATGGCCAGGAGAGCGGCAGTAGTAGAACAAAGATTGTGTTACTCCACTCTGCATTGTTGCCAGATTTATTCAAGATGGCGGCGATAGATATGGCAATGTCACAATGACATCATGGTGAGAAGTTCAGATTTTGGTGGAAAAAAGGTCATTTCAGCTACCTCCACAAACCTAATGAACTGGTCGGAAAATAGGTCATTTGGGATGCCTCCACTACCCTAAGTCGTCCGACCGCCATCTCTTCCTTGGGATTGGCAGGAAAAGGACTTAACGTGCCCTGGGTTGCTGGTTAGGATGGATGTAAGTCTTTATTTTGCAGGCAGTCTTTATTTAAACAGTTTGAGGCAGTTTCTCCATCCAGTGTGTTCTACTTGACGTCTGGAGTCCAAGTGACTAGTACACAGTACTGCCACCAGAGGGTGCTGTCATCCCCTCCATGACATAATACAAGACATAACCTGAGATAAGAGTCTGTGGGGAAAATGGGGGGGGGGGGGGGGGAATGGTCCCAGCCTGTTCTGGGATGATGGACAGGAAGTAGTGTACTTTGTTTATTTTGGAACAATTTTTTTAGAAACAGATTTGAAATAGTATAATTATTACACTCATACAAAAAACTCGCTCTGACCTGCTTGTGGTCACAATACACAGCCTACAGACCTGAAAACTACTCGTAAATCTCCGAAATAATGCAGTACACTGATGTGCAGACACGAAAACTCCTCGTAAATTGTCAAAATAATGCATGTATAATGCTCTGCAAATACGCTTGCAAATTGTAAACTGTCGACATAACGCATTGCACAGCCTACAGAGTTGCAAACTACTCATAGATCACCGAAATAAATCGTGTAAAGCACTCTGCAGACACGCTCACTGTCGAAATAATGCGTTGGGCAGTCTACAGGCACGAAAGCTACTCGAAAATTGTGAACATAATGCACGTAAAACGCTCTGCAGACACGCTTGCTAACTGTAAACCGTCGAAATAATGCAGTACATAGCCCACAGACCTGCAAACTACTCGTAAATCACCGAAATATTGCAGTACACTAATTACAGACAGCCAAACAACTCAAAAATTGTCAAAAAATAACACATTTAAAAGGCTTTATAAACATGCTCACAACACTGAAACAGCCAAAAATAATGCCGTGCACAAACACTCATTTTATGTAAAAAACGCTTTGAAACTATTGTGAACCACAATGTATCAGAGACTCCAATGCACGCATGCACTGCCACTGCCGCGAGCTACCACCGGACAGATGAATGCAGGGGCCTGAGCTATTGCTCTCAGGCCGCTATTGACATCACATATACAGACAGTAGGTGAAAGTCGTGTCTATTCTTGGGTATACAATTAGAATTCTTTGAGTGTTATACTGACGTCATATAAGTAAGAGCCAAGTCACCCTCTGGACTTGCACCTGTTTACCATTGCTGGCATGGTGCCTCTCTACCTGTGGTCCAGAGGAGACCTAATTGCCGAGTGACTCACCCTCGCAGATGCGGCTAAAATGTTCTCAATGCTGTACTGAAGTTACAGCTCACACTATAGAAATCGGTTGCACTGCCTCCCAGAATAGCACAGGGTGCTTCGTTCCTAGCTATCCTAACAGGACATGTGAGACACTTCTGGCTGCACACATGTTTACTGTGACTGACGTCTACCTGCAGGTCCAGTGTCAAGCGAGAGGTCTGCATAGCGCCTCACCTATGCAAGCACAGCTACAAGGTTCTCAGTGTTATACTGACATCATATGTCTATGTAAATAAAAGCCAAGTCTATCTCTCGGAAATAGAAAAATGCTTCAGAAGCAGTTAAGGGCCACTTTTTAGGAGCTTTCACTATGTCTCAGCTTGTCTGTATGTAAATTCTTGTCCTAACAGTAGCCTAGAATAACACCAATTACATTTTTCCTGATGGTCCTAACCAGGCACCCCGTCTATCACATGTTACCCTTCCTGGAAACTGCAATATCCTGCTTCCAACATACGTCTCAGAAACAGTAAACGTCCTCGCCCCTATGTAGAGGCTTCTATGGCCAGCACAAAGGATGCCGTGTGAATGAGTGGAGCATTCTAATCGGCTCTTACTGAATTTACCCGCCAAATTACGGGGGGGGGGGGGGGGGGGGGAGGGGGGAGGGGATTGTAGTGCCTAACAAACACCTATCGCCAACTTAGAATCATATTAGTTATGGAACTGAAGTCTTGATTTTATAACCAAGATGTGACTGGGGAATTGAGTACAATGCGTAAATCTTCGTTCGTTTAGAGGAATGTGTCATTTTTTATCACACATGAGATGGAATTCCTCTGATGACCGAGAGGTTTACTGTTAACGAACGCAAGTAGACACTACTCTAAGACCCACACAAAACATGCAGTTCTATACGAGTTGAATGCAGGTAATGTCACACAATTGAGGCATCCTGACAAAACATAGGAAAAATTGGTCAAATAAGCTGTAGCAACACCTCTCTCTAGAATTCATCGGCAGTCTACCATTAAGTAGTACCTTGTTACAACACCATCTGTACCACTCCATCCACTCTCTGTCATCGTTATACGCAGATGCAAGTAGGTTTAGAGGCAGATGGTTCTCTGTTTTCCATGGAAAACATAAAACATCAAAGACTGCAGTCAACTCAGGTGTATCAATATTACCTCAATAGACATACAGTAGAATGCTGCCTTGACCAAAAAGAGATGGATTCCTTGGTTCTCGATGCTTCCATGTCAACGTTTTCTCGTATACCTCTTCCTGTCACATACTTGTTCCCAAGTTCAAGAATTCTTCTACATCTACAAGAAGACACGCAAATACATCCTCAATTTACCTGCATTTCGGTGTATTTTCTCTCTGTTTAGATGTATTTTCCCGTCTTTTTCGGAATTATGTTGTGCGAGCGATACTGCTATGCAAGCGATATTGCTATGTGCTTGATATCGAGAAGTATCCCGTAAATGGTATGATATTAAGGCAAACCATGTGAAAATACATGTGTGCTTGTAATCCCAGAGTCTGGAGATTGGTATAGAAAAGAAGCAATCAAGCAGGCTGGGACCAGAAACTGCGACGCCTTTGTGCCAAGGGGAACCAACCCAGCCTTTGTACAACTGTCTTCGTGGTATATGTATGAGTGTCTCACGAAATTAGCATGACATTCTGGAAAACCATGTGAAATTACATATGTTCTTGTAATTCCAGAGACTGGAGATGGGTGTAGAAAGCAAGCAAGCAAGCAAGCAGGCCGGGGCCAGAAGCAGTAATGCCTTTATGCTGAGGAGGACCGACCCAGATTACGTGGAACAATTCTGAGGGTGACTGCGGACGCTGAGGACGCTCTGATCACGCAATTACATCTTCGTTAGATCCTGGATCGCAGGTAGAGAGGCTTTGCGCCAACGATGGAAAAGACATTCGCATCCAGTGGGTGGCTTGGCTCTTATTTACATAGACATATGACGTCAGTATAACACTCGTAGAATTCTAACTGGATACCCGAAAATAGACACGACTTTCACCTACTGGCTGTATGTGGCGGTGGCCTGCATTCGTCTGTCTGGCGGTGGCTCGCAGCAGCAGCGGTGTGGGTGCACAATGGAGCCTCTGATACGTTGTGGTTGACAATAGTTCGAAAGCGTTTTTTATGTGGAATGAGAGTTTGTGCACTGCATTATTTCAGTGCTGTGAGCGCTTTACATGCATTATTTCGGTGATCTATGTGTAGTTTGCAGCTCTGTAGGCTGTGCAATGCATTACTTCGACAGTTTAAAACCAGCAACCGTGTTTGCAGAGCATTATATATTCATTACTTTGACAATTTACGAGTTGTTTTCTTGGTTGCATTATTTCGGAGATTTACGAGTCTGTAGGCTGTGTATTGCGACCACAAGCAGGTCAGAATGGGTGTTTTGTATTAGTGTAATAAATATACTATTTCAAATCTATTTCTAAATAAATTGCTCCAAAATAAATAAAGTACACTCCTTCCTATCCAGCAGCCCAGAACGGGCTGAGTCCTTCTCCCTCCATTTTTCCTACAGACCGCCATCTTGGATTATGTCACAGAGGGGATGACAGCGTCTTCTGGTGGCAGTACTGTGTACTAGGTCAGCTGGACTCCTGACTTCATGGTGAACACACTGTATGGAGCTATTGTCTCAAATTGTTTAAATGAAGACTGCCTGCAAAATAAAAAGTTACTTCCATCCTAACCAGCAACCTAGGGCAGCCAAAGTGCTTTTCCCGCCAATTCCCAGGAAGAGAAGGCGCTCGGACGACTTAGGGCAGTGGAGGTAGCCCAACTGACTTATTTTCCCGCCAAAACTGAACTTTCCGCCATGATAGCATTCCAACATTGCCATATCTATCGCCCCCATTTTGGATCCACCGTCTTCAATAAATTTGGCAACAGTGCAGAGTAGGGTGACACGAACTTTGTCCTACTACTAGCGGTGTGCAGACCACATTCACCTCCATACCGACATCCAGTGATACGTATTGGTAGAGGATGACACGGCGGCCAGTCGGTACCATTGATCCTTTTGAGACCTCTTCGTACATAGTTAATTTAGTTCCAAACAGTGCTCCAGTTTGTTCGATTCTGTGGACACATGAAGTCAGGTTAACTATATCATTGACACCTAATGGTTTGCCTGATTTCAGGAGCACTGCATAACATGTGTTACTGACAGTCCTCTGTACTTCATACTATGTAGCAAATATATTTAAATTTGAAAATAAACATGCCCAACGCCCTCTACTTATCGTGGCAGTAAGTGTTATTATATCTACTTGTTAGTGTAATTTCATTCTCTGTTCTTAGCATAACAATTCTTCAAAATGTCTGTTTCATCCCTTGAGGATGCTGCCTACATAGCCTTGATCTGTACCTGGGCTTTCTTTGGTTTTGGATATCAAAGTCTTTGGCGACCTGAACTAGTTTCCAACAGTATATATTATCGTCTAGTGGTCTTTCTTTGTCAGTTCTTTGTTTACTTCGGAATTTTGTTTTTAAATTACTTCACCTTCTGTGAGAAGAAAATTTTTCGTCTCGACTTCTTATATTCCCGTTGCTTCAGCATATTCTTCATCCGAAATACCATAATAATCTGACCATGTTGGGTTACTATTCGGTTCTAACAGAAAGAGTTTCCTTAGACGGACGTTAATTTCTTCCTCTGATCTTTTGTCAGATCTGAAATATTCCGGGTCACGGTTTTCTCCTAACGTCATTAATACTTTTGCTACCACTCTTATTCAGAGCTGTCAGCTTCATCTATTTTGACAATGTCAACTTTTACTTTATATTTTGTGTAATCGTCGTGGACTTTGGTAATTCGTATGCAATTGTCCGAGTCTACCTCTTCCTGCCTGCTGAGAACAGTCTGATGTACAGGCATTACATTAATCACGGATCCTTCGTCTGAGACTCTGATGATTTCAACTTCCTCCATTCTTCTCCTCTTTGCTGCAGTACTACCGTCCCTGCTCTTAACCTCGATGCTAACTGCAGTCGCATACTTTGCGCAACGCCCTTTACTCGCTATCTACCACCTCTTTAGCATACACGGCTCACCAGCTCTGCGTGGTGTTACGTACTTCTGCCTTCTCCCTACTGTCCGACGAAGTCCTACTGTCGATGCCCTCTCCTCTACCTTCATTATCATCTAACCTATTAGTACTATCAAATGTGACGTTACCTCTCTGTTCTGTTGACATAAATTAAACTCCTGCGTGAACAGCTGATCAATCGGGTTTTACTTTAGCTGACGAGAGCTCTGTTCTCAAGCTCTGGTTCATTTCATTGCATGTCTGCCGTGACTCATCCCTCATCACATCTGTTGGTACAGTTTTGGTGGCCTGCAACGCTTTGCAGTCTCTTTTCTTGTGTATTGAACTTATAGCGTTTATTTCTATGTTGTTTCCTACGTTTCATCAGTGAAAATCTGACCGTTTTAGTTTTACCCGCAACATACATGGCTCTTAGTTCCTCGTACCGTTGCCTTCGTCGTAAGGTCGCAACACAGATTTTATATCATGAGCGACAGAAGTACCTTGACTTCTGCCTCTTTCTCATTGAACCATGTTAACATGATGTTTATCGCTGTCGTTCTGTTCACAGTTATTGTGAGTGCAACGAGTGTTGTAAATATTCTGGCGATAATCACTATTACCTCGCTAATTATCTTCATCAACTCATTCCGGAAAGGCAGGAAAGTTTATATGATTGCCTTCCATGTATCTCTCCGAATCCTCTGGCAGGCTGGCCGCTGTTTCCGAGCGGTTCTAGGCACTTCAGTCTGGAACCACGTGACTGCTACAGTTGCAGGTTTGAATCCTGCCTCAGGCATGGAAGTGTGATGTCCTTAGGGTAGTTAGGTTTAAGTAGTTCTAGGTACTAGAGGACTGATGACCTCAGATGGTAAGTTCCGTAGTGCTCAGAGCCATTTTAACCATCCTCTGGCAACTTTTTTCACAGCTCCCAAATAATCTTGGACTCGTATCATCCACTTGATAAGAGGGTCAGTTTTTGGCACCAGAATCTCAGAAACCTTTCATGGAGTTTCTGGCCCTATTTTCATACATTCTGGCCACAATGAATTTAATGCCACAAGCAATCTTGTTTCTAATCTGACCAATATTCTCAGGTAACCTTTAGATTTAAATCATTAAAGGAAATATGGGTTGTTTTCAGATTTACACTCCATGTTTTAGCATCACCTGCTAATGCACTAATTACAACATACACTATGTGATGAAAAGTATCCGGACACCTGGCTGAAAATGCAGGCGTACGTTCAATCATATGCTGGAAGGTTTCTTGGGGAACGGCAGCCCATTCTTCACGGAGTGCTGCACTGAGGAGAGGTATCGACGTCGGCCGGTGAGACCTGGCACGAAGTCGGCGATCCAAAACTTCCCTAAGGTGGTCTATAGGATTCAGGTCAGGACTGTGTACAGGCCAGTCCATTAAAGGGAAGTTATTGTCGTGTAACCACTCCGCCACATGCCGTGCATTTTGAACAGGTGCACGATCGTGTTGAAAGATGCAATCGCCATCCCCGAATTGCTCTTCAACAGTGGGAAGCGAAAAGGTACTTAAGACATCAGTATATTCCTGTGCTGTGATAATGCCGAGCAAAACAACAAGGAATGCAGGCCCCCTCCATGAAAAACACGACCACACCACAACACCACTGCCTCCGAATTTTACTGTTGACACTACACACGCTGGCAGATAACGTTCACCAAGCATTCGCCATACCCTCACCTTGCCATTGGATCGCCACATTGTGTATTGTGATTCATCACTCCACACAACGTTTTTACACTGTTCAATCGTCCAATGTTTACGCTCCTTACACTTACTGGTGTCATGTGTGGCTTATGAGCAGCTGCTCGACCATGAAATCCAAGTTTTCTCACCTCCCGCCTAACTGTCATAGCACTTGCAGTGAATCCTGATGCAGATTGATTTCCTGTGTCATGGTGTGGATAGATGTCTGCCTATTACGCATTATGACCCTCTTCAACTGTCGGCGGTCTCTGTCAGTCAACAGACAAGGTCGGCCTGTACGCTTTTGTGCTGTACGTGTCCTTTGCCGTTTCTACTTCACTATCACATCGGAAACAGTGGACCTAGGGATGCTTAGGAGTGTGGAAATCTCGCATACAGACGTATGACGAAAGATACACCCAATCACCTGACCACGTTCGAAGTCCGTGAGCTGGTCGGAGCACCCCATTCTGCTCTCTCACGATGTCTTATGGCGACTGAGATAGCTGATATGGAGTACCTGGTATTAGGTGGCAGCACAATGCACCTAATATGAAAAACGTATGTTTTGGGGGGGGGGGGGGGGTGTCCGGATGCTTTTGATCACATAGTGTATATCTTTCCTCGATTTGGCAAGTCTTCACGAAAAATCATTTCACATTTTTCAGGAAGTCTAATGGATCCCAACCATCATGTCTTTTGGCACGATCTTAGCGTTCTTCACCATCAATTTGTTTATTATCAGCTACTCCATCAGTAACACATTTGGGTATGCTCCTATCTTTCTTTTCCAAGTAGCATATTTTGCCTTGAGTTTGCAAAGTGTTTTGATCAAACTTCTGTTTAAAATATGGTGCTTGTTTATCTAATTCTTTTTCAGAATCTTACTCTGTTTTTCTCAATTGTGCGATTTCATTCCTACATTCATCTACAGTTTTACTTTTCAAAGCTAAAACGTTCTCATTCTCTTTCATTGTCACTTGGTTTCATACTTTCTTAAGTCATTACGATTACTGAATCGAATGTCTCATTGTCATCGTTTATCTGCCACTGCATAGTGGAAAAATTATTGTTTGTGTTATCTGTTCCGGTTTTCACGTCATCGGTTTTGCTCCTCAAAGTCGTAACTTTTTTGTCTACTTTGTCAGTCTTTTGACTGATCTTAATGCCCTACGTCTTAGTAACAACGTCACGTATTTTCATTTGAATGTTAAGGTCACTAATGCCACTTGCTTGTAATATGAGTTGACTACTACTCCTGCAATTTTGCGCACTGGTGTCATATTCTTGTTCCTCGATTTGTGTAGATTTAATTTTTAACAAGTCGTTGAGGCTCACAGATTTTTTACTATCCTATTGTACTAAATCCTCATGATGCGATTCTACTTCATATGTTTCTATTGTTTCTCTCCCTGTTTGTAGCGACCTGAACATATGAACTAATTCATTCACGTAACCACTGCCTTCCATATAATCTTCCTGATTTGTACCATCCACAGGCTTATGTTTTATTTATGATGTGTTTATCATCTTAATCTGATTGTTTAAACACGCCTGGTTTTCGACGTATGCCTGGTGCTGTATTGTAGCACCCTCTTTGTATTCATTTCGGGGACTACCGCCAGGCTCCATTCTGTTCCTGTGTGTGCGATGTACTCTCCAATCTACCACATTCTTGTATCCATTATAATACGGGATATGAGTTTCAGTTTACTTTATAAACTTCTATACTGTCAGACTTTTCTTCAAGCTTGTGCCACTGGGTAGTCAGTGTTGCTAACACGTTTGTTTCACGCTTAGTATTTATACAGTGATCAGAATTTTACTGATCAGAGACTTCAAGAACGTCCTGTCACAGTCACCAAGTATAACAAAAAATGGTTCAAATGGCTCTAAGCACTGTGGAACTCAACATCTGAGGTCATCAGTCCCCTAGACTTAGAACTTCTTAAACCTAACTAACCTAAGGACGTCACTCACATCCATGCCCCAGGCAGGATGTGAACCTGCGACCGTAGCAGCAGTGCGGTTCAGGACTTATGCGTCTATAACCGCCAAATATAACACTATCAGCTACTACTACTATAGCAATACGCCAATAATGTTACTCTTATTGAAAAACATTTAAAGTGACCTTGGTTGTGCAGTGAGAAATGCTTCTAACTATGTTTCATTAACCGAATAACTACGCTGAGAAGACAAAATTCTTTGGATGCTTTATAATATCATTTCGGGCCAACTTCAGCCTAGCGCAGAACACCACCTCTATGTGGCATAGACTCAAAAGGTCGTTGGAAGTCCCTTGCTGAAGTATTAAGCCATATTGCCTCGTTAGGTATCCATAATGGCGAAAGTGTTGCCTTTGCATTTTGTGCACGAACTAATCTCTCGATTATGTCTCACAAATGTTCGTTTGGATTCATCATGGGCTGTCTGGACGGCCATATCATTCGCTGGAATTGTCCAGAATGAAATTATTCTTCAGAGCAGTCGTGAACAATTACTGCTCAGTGACATGGGGCATTGCAATCCATAAAAATTAGATCGTCCTTTGGGAACTTGAAGAGCATGTATGGCTGCAAATGGCGTCGAAGTAGCCGAACATAATCATTTTCCGTCAGTGCCGCTGTCCATTCATTGCAAACACAGCTCATTCACTTACGGAGCCAACACCAGCTTCCAGAGAGCCGTATTGAAAAGCTGAGTCCATGCCTTTGTGAGGTCTGCGCCATGCTAGAACCGCACCCTCAGCTTTTAAAAAGTGAAATCAGGACACATCTGACTAGGCCACTGTTTTACAGTCGTCTAGACTCCAACCGTTATGGTCACGAACCCATGAGAGGCGTTGCAGAACGTGTCATGCTGCTAGCAAAGCCACTTCTGTCGATCGTCTGCTGCCATAGCCCATTAACGCTAGATTTCGCCGGACTGTCCTCACGGATATGTTCGTCGTACGCTGCACATTGATTTCTGCGGTTATTTCATGCAATGTTACTTGTCTGTTAGCACTGATAAATCTACGCAAACGCCACTGCTCTCGGTCGATAAGCACCGTCGGTCACTGCGTTTTGCGTAGTGGGAGTTTATACCCAAAGTTTGATATTCTCAGCTCACTCTTGGCACTGAGTATCTCGTAGTACTGAATTCGCTAACGACTTCCGAAATGGAATGTCCCATCCGCCTAGCTCCAACTACAATTACGCGTACGGAGTCTGTTAATTGCCGATGTGGGGCCGTAATCACGACAGAAACCTTTTCACCTTAATCACCTGAGTACAAAGGACATCTCCGTCAATATACTGCCCTTTTATAACTTGTGTAGGTGATTCTATCGCCATCTATGTACGTGCGTATCGCTATCCCATGGCTTTTATCACCTCGGTGCATGTTCAGTACGGAGCAGTAACTGAACTAACGGGATTCAAAAGAAACTATGTAAATGAAGAAACAGTCGCCAGTCTATTTAGGCAAAGGTTGTACCAAATGGGTCACTTTTGTTTAAGAAGGTTAACTCCTATGAATACCTTAAATTGGTACACAATTTAGTCTTGCAAGTTGGATACGAAACAGTAGCGCATTTTAGCAAGCAATGAAACAGTGGTTTGTCATGAGCAACACAGGAGGTATCTGAAAAAAGTTTAGGTACTAAACTCCCTCTCAATAACGCTTGCTATCTGTACATAGAGTAAGAAAGCTGATATTCGTTACTGATGGGGAGAACTATTAACTTGGACATGTGGAGCTTTTATAAATCTAATTATTGTAAAATACTGATACTGAAAAGATCTTCAGATAGTTACATTATCTGATCTCATTACTATTGATTTTCTGAGGAAACATTCACTTCTTTATACCCAATAGAGCACAAATGAAGCATGTGGTCCCAGAATCTGTTACAGACCGAATAGTTGTAGCCAGCGAAATTTTAGAGCACACAAATTTTACTAAAATGATAGTTGAATTTCACTAGTACTGTTACTGTAACAGATTATGAAAATCTGGCTCCTCGATTATGCGAGCTGCTCACATCAGCAGATCTTGTCCACAACCGTCATACTGTCTTCCACAATTTGTTGTGTGTTAGCATCACTGTGTAATCTAATTTAAGCTATACAGAAATTTGCTGTCTGTTTATCTCATTGTGATTCATGTAAATTGTTAGAGCAAATAAATAACTGTTAATCTCAGTCTTGACCTGGTTTTCAAGATTCTTCATCTTGTCCTACAAGTGTCCAATATGTCCTGGTTAGGTTATCCTTTAAAAATAAAATTATAACCTACTGCAAAAGAGCCGTTTGCGGTATAACTGCTAAGGTATTGTTGTGTTGTTATGAGAGGCCACTAACTTCACTGTCAGATAATGTCCTGATTAGTGGAAATGCGTTTGAAATGTAAATTTCTACGCTTCCAATCGGTCTGAAATGTCACACAAAGCCTACCTAAACAAGAGACACAATAATTCTTCTTCAGCACATTACGAGGTGTGATCAAGAAACATTATGAACGATTTTTTTAGCAGCAACTGCTGACTACATCCATCTGATGTAATGTGTCCGGTAGTCAGATCTGTTGAGCCAAGCAGTGTCAAGTTTGAACAAGTTCTCACTCGTCACTCAGCGTCTAGACTCGCTATAGTAAGGTTGTAGTTAGTGTGTCTGTCGCGTGTTGTGGGTTTAGAAGAACACAAGAATGTTAATTTCTGCTTCAAGTTGCAAAAAAGTGCAAAAGAAAATCATGAAATATTGAAATTGGTGTATAGCTATAATGCTATAGCTCTGAGACGGTTTACAAATGGTATGAGCGATTTAAAAGCAGGAATGGCTCAGTAGAAGACAAGCATTGTTCTGGACGTCCATTAACATCAAAAACATAAGGAAGTGTACAAACTGTAGCAAAATTTTGTTGTTCATACGAGTGAATACCCCCCCCCCCCTCCGCCCCCATGAACCATGGACCTTGCCGTTGGTGGGGAGGCTTGCGTGCCTCAGTGATACAGATAGCCGCACCGTAGGTGCAACCACAACGGAGGGGTATCTGTTGAGAGGCCAGACAAACGTGTGGTTCCTGAGGAGGAGCAGCAGCCTTTTCAGTAGTTGCAGGGGCAACAGTCTGGATGATTGACTGATCTGGCCTTGTAACAATAACCAAAACGGCCTTGCTGTGCTGGTACTGCGAACGTCTCAAAGTAAGGGGAAATTACAGCCGTCATTTTTCCCGACGGCATGCAGCTTTGCTGTATGGTTAAATGATGATGGCGTCCTCTTGGCTAAAATATTCGGGACGTAAAATAGTCCCCCATTCGGACCTCCGGGCGGGGACTACTCAAGAGGATGTCGTTATCAGGAGAAAGCAAACTGGCGTTTTACGGATCGGAGCGTGGAATGTCAGATCCCTTAATCGGGCAGGTAGGTTAGAAAATTTAAAAAGGGAAATGGATAGGTTAAAGTTAGATATAATGGGAATTAGTGGGAAGTTAGGTATAGTGGGAATTCGGTGGCAGGAGGAACAAGCCTTCACGTCAGGTGACTACAGGAGTATAAACAAAAAATCAAATAGGGGTAATGCAGGAGTAGGTTTAATAATGAACAGGAAAATAGGAATGCGGGTAAGCTGCTACAAACAGCATAGTGAACGCATTATTGTGGCCTAGATAGATACGAAGCCAACGCCTACTACAGTAGTACAAGTTTATATGCCAACTAGCTCTGCAGATGACGAAGAAATTGAAGAAATCTATGATGAAATAAAAGAAATTATTCAGATAGTGAAGGGTGACGAAAATTTAATAGTCATTGGTGACTGGTATTCGATAGTAGGAAAGGGAGAGAAGGAAACGTAGTAGGTGAATATGGATC
This sequence comes from Schistocerca piceifrons, assembly GCF_021461385.2. Taxonomy (NCBI): domain Eukaryota; kingdom Metazoa; phylum Arthropoda; class Insecta; order Orthoptera; family Acrididae; genus Schistocerca; species Schistocerca piceifrons. The sequence goes on along the minus strand of NC_060139.1, from coordinate 709,184,713 downwards.
GGGGCTAAGAGATGAAATAGGAAGCCGCCTGGTAGAATTTTGCACAGAGCACAACTTCATCATAGCTAACACTTAGTTCAATAATCATAAAAGAAGGCTGTATACATGGAAGAAGTCTGGAGATACTGAGAGGTTTCAGATAGATTATATAATGGTAAGACAGAGATTTAGGAACCAGGTTTTAAATTGTAAGACATTTCCAGGGGCAGATGTGGATTCTGACCACAATCTATTGGTTATGACCTGTAGATTAAAACTGAAGAAACTGCAAAAAGGTGGGAATTTAAGGAGATGGGATCTGGATAAACTGACTAAACCAGAGGTTGTACAGAGTTTCAGGGAGAGCATAAGGGAACAACTGACAGGAATGGGGGAAAGAAATACAGTAGAAGAAGAATGGGTAGCTCTGAGGGATGAAGTAGTGAAGGCAGCAGAGGATCAAGTAGGTATAAAGATGAGGGCTAGTAGAAAACCTTGGGTAACAGAAGATATATTGAATTTAATTGATGAAAGGAGAAAATATAAAAATGCGGTAAATGACGCAGGCAAAAAGGAATACAAACGTCTCAAAAATGAGATCGACAGGAAGTGAAAAATGGCTAAGCAGGGATGGCTAGAGGACAAGTGTAAGGATGTAGAGGCTTATCTTACTAGGGGTAAGATAGATACTGCCTACAGGAAAATTAAAGAGACCTTTGGAGATAAGAGAACCACTTGTATGAACATCAAGAGCTCAGATGGAAACCCAGTTCTAAGCAAAGAAGGGAAAGCGGAAAGGTGGAAGGAATATATAGAGGGTCTATACAAGGGCGATGTACTTGAGGACAATATTATGGAAATGGAAGAGGATGTAGATGAAGATGAAATGGGAGATAAGATACTGCGTGGAGAGTTTGACAGAGCACTGAAAGACCTGAGTCGAAACAAGGCCCTCGGAGTAGACAACATTTCATTGGAACTACTGACGGCCTTGGGAGAGCCAGTCCTGACAAAACTCTACCATCTGGTGAGCAAGATTTATGAAACAGGTGAAATACCCTCAGACTTCAAGAAGAATATAATAACTCCAATCCCACAGAAAGCAGGTGTTAACAGATGTGAAAATTATCGAACTACCAGTTTAATAAGTCACAGCTGCAAAATACTAACGCGAATTCTTTACAGACGAATGGAAAAACTAGTAGAAGCCGACCTCTGGGAAGATTAGTTTGGATTCCCTAGAAATGTTGGAACACGTGAGGCAATACTGATCCTACAAGCTAGATTAAGGAAGGGCAAACCTACGTTTCTAGCATTTGTAGACTTAGAGAAGGCTTTTGACAATGTTGACTGGATTACTCTCTTTCAAATTCTGAGGGTGGCAGGGGTAAAATACAGGGAGCGAAAGGCTAATTACAATTTGTACAGAAACCAGATGGCAATTATAAGAGTCGAGGGGCATGAAAGGGAAGCAGTGGTTGGGAAGGGGGTGAGACAGGGTTGTAGTCTCTCCCCGATGTTATTCAATCTGTATATTGAGCAAGCAGTGAAGGAAACAAAAGAAAAGTTTGGTGTAGGTATTAAAATCCACGTAGAAGAAATAAAAACTTAGAGGTTCGCCGATGACATTGTAATTCTGTCAGAGACAGCAAAGGACTTGGAAGAGCAGTTGAACGGAATGGATAGTGTCTTGAAAGGAGGGTATAAGATGAACATCAAGAAAAGCAAAACGAGTATAATGCAATGTAGTCCAATTAAGTCGAGTGATGCTGAGGGAATTAGATCAGGAAATGAGACACTTCAAGTAGTAAAGGAGTTTTGCTATTTGGGGAGCAAAATAACTGATGACGGTCGAAGTAAAGAGTATATAAAATGTAGACTGGCAATGGCAAGGAAAGTGTATCTGAAGAAGAGAAATTTGTTAACATCGAGTATAGATTTAAGTGTCAGGAAGTCATTTCTGAAAGTATTTGTATGGAGTGTAGCCATGTATGGAAGTGAAACATGGACGATAAATAGTTTGGACAAGAAGAGAATAGAAGCTTTTGAAATGTGGTGCTACAGAAGAATGCTGAAGATTAGATGGGTAGATCACATAACTAATGAGAAATTATTGAATAGGATTATGGAGAAGAGAAGTTTGTGGCACAACTTGACTAGAAGGAAGGATCGGTTGGTAGGACATGTTCGGAGGCATCAAGGCATCACCAGTTTAGTATTGGAGGGCAGCGTGGAGGGTAAAAATCGTAGAGGGAGACGAAGAGATGAATATACTAAGCAGATTCAGAAGGATGTAGGTTTCGGTAGGTACTGGGAGATGAAGAAGCTTGCACAGGATAGAGTAGCATGGAGAGCTGCATCAAACCAGTCTCAGGACTGAAGACCACAACAACAACAAGAACAACGAGTGAATAGATGTTCGAGAGTTCACCGAGTAACTTAGGATCTCGTACAGGGCCGTGCAAAGCGTTTTAACCGATAATTTGTAATTCAGACGAGCGATCGTATAATTTGTTCCCAGATTTTTGAGTGAGGAGCACAAGGAAACATATTTCTTTATTACACCTCGTAGATGTTACGATTTGTATTCCATGTGTCATTCTGACATGACTATTCATACTCATAGAAAGTTTCCCTTCTCAATTACACACAAATTATGTTTAGCATGTTCATCAATTTTCAAGAAATTTCGTGGCTAAATTTCCGAAATTTTTCTCATACCTGTTAGTTTTCTACACATGCAAAATACAATTAACGAAGCTGAAAACTGTCTTACGGTTAACAGACAGATATAAAACATGGATTACATATTTTTTATTTTGTCGTACACTCTCCGATTGAATTATTTTCAAATTTTGGAATTAAATGGTTCTATTACCAAATAAAATAAAATAACGTAAGTTTTAAACTTTCGGTTATCCCACTCAGTTTTGCAGACAGCTCATTTTTATTGGGGTCTTGTTCTCAACAATGCAATAGGTCTAGTGCTTCCTGGTTTTACTAAATCTTTTAAAAATTTTAAGAATTACCTTAATTATAAATTGTTTTATCTGGTACTATTAGCCCTATTAAAAGTTAAATAAATTTAATTCTGTACAGCAGTTTCTCTATATAGCAGTTACTTTAAAAGAAAAGAACAACCCATTTCCAAGCACACTAGATTTTGATTTGTTTTTAAGAGTCTAACGAGAATCCCCTGAAGAACAGGGCGGGGGGAGGGGTTTCATCGACAAATATGTGTGATAAAAAGTTCTCAAACCGGTTCTTGACGAAAGAAGAATAAAAATATCACCACTCTCCCACTGGCAGTAGCAGTAGATTAATATTGTTCACGTAACTGGGCGGTACGTGAAGTTTCAGAACTACACAGTATGTGTATTTGCTCAAGGCATTGTTTCTATGATTCTATTCCATCTTGGTAGACGTAATTTTTGCAGTAAAGTGATTGTGTTTGTAGTAACCTAAAAATGGCAACATGCAGCATGTTATTAAAAACGTAATCATATTTAATAGCAATAAAAATATTTTCAGTATTCAGGTAATATGTTATTGAGTGTGTACACCAGCATTAATGATGTCGTGAAATGACAGAGCAGTAAGCAGCGATTTTCATTGTAACATACTCTTCATTTACAAGTCATAGAACATCTATAACAAGAGGAGTTTACAAGTCATGTCTTCGAAAGTGAGTATTACAAACCAGAGATACAAATGTCTTGAATACCTCAATTTCCAGCGTCCTCCCGCTGTGGGATGAGCACCTGAACCGGAGGGTATGTCCGCTGTCCTGACGCGTTCAGTATAGCAGTCCTTATTTTATTCTCTCTTCCTTGTACACGCCTTTTGTTTTCCCTTTCCTCCACAAGTGTCCATCCTCTTGAGCCAAAGCCACACCGCCCCGTCCGAAGTCAATACATGTAGTAGATGTGCCTCTAACTTTGTGGAAGCTCCAAAGCTCCATGAGGTACTCTTTGGTCCATCTTTTCAAAAAGCTGTCTACCAGTATTTGATGTAGTTTAAATTCTTTGATCAGATTGTATGTGACAGTAGGTTCTGGTCCAATGGTCACATTTAACAATCCTTTAACAACCATAAAGTGTGCTAGCGTCACAGGTTCTGTATCATTTCCCAGAGAGACTGACCTCAAGTTTACTACACGTTTTATGCTGACCAGAGGGGTATAGAATCGTTCTGCAGTTAATCGTACCAACACTTTCCGTAAGCATCGCTGGACGGTGCCCACCACCCTCTCTCACCATCTTCCCCACCAAGACACTCGTCACACAACGAACTTCCAAGTGATCCCATTCTTGGCGAAAAAGCGATGGGTCTCTAAGGCGGTCAGTAATGTCCATAGTTCTGAAAGGTCTTTGTTGGCCGCTTGAAAGTTCTTCACGTTATGGGTGTAGATTGTGTGCAGCAGTCCACGTCTACTAGAAAATCTCTCTAAGGCCATCAAAAATGTGTCGGTGCTCATATTGCAGCGAAGTTCTAAATGTACTGCGCGAGTATGTTACGGTAGTGAAAAGTGTTATGCGGTCATCTACCATGGTCATGCCTATCTTGACACTGAGAGGGCCTGCAAAGTCTATACCGCTGACAGTAAAGGGCTTCGATGGTCTCATTTGTTCTGCAGGTGGAAGTGCTTTAGTATGTTGTCCTCTTGTATTCTTAATGATCTTGCATAGTAGCTTGTATGCAGGACCCCTTCAGTGGTTTGACGAACTTTAAGTATGCAAAATTGTTTTCGAGGCTCAGTTAATACAATTTGGACACGAAGATGATGAAGATCAACGTGTTTTTGAAATATGATGAGTCTGGTGAAGTGATGTAACCCATTTATATGTGTAGGATGTCGTTGTTCTTCGGTAAGTTCCGCAAACCGTAGCCTACCACACAGATGGAAGAGTCCAATGAATGGATGAAAGTGCCAAATTTTACAGTATTTTGGGATTAGTGCACCATTCAGGAGTGCGTGATATTCCCGCATGAAACCTTTTCCGTGGAACTGTTTTAATCCAGTAAGTAGGTTTATTTGCAAGCTTGTTTACTGTCAAGTCTCCGGCATATTTCTCTTTGTGACGAATGTTACGTGTGAAACGAAGGATCCAACCAGTTGTGTGATCTAGTCACCAGTAAGAACTGAATTTTGAAATGTCTAGAATGCCAAGAGGTATAGCAAATACCATCACATTTTTTACATTTCTTCTTCCTTCCGGGGAATGGTACCGCATGTTTGGAGTGCCAGGTGGCCAACATCCCTCTGGCTGTGTAAGCCATAGTTGTCCCTTCTACCAAACATGCGCTGAATGGATTTTGTGACCTCGAAGGACCGGTGTTAGGTGATCCACTAGGATGTCAGGTCCAGAACGATGTTTCCATTGATTAGAAGACCTGTATGTATGAATTTCTGTCACTATATAGCAGATGAATGTCTCCCATCTATTTGCATCAATAAGTGTTAGAATATGGTCACTGTAGCGTCCGTCCAGGAAGTTGCATGAGTAATGTCATACGCTGTAACTGCGCATAAATATCATAGTAATCATGCTCCCACAAGGGCTTTTGGAAGTTCCATATATGGCAATGTTATCCTTTTGATGGGTGCAAGTCTATTCTTGCTAAGGGTTAAGTGAATCGTTGTGTTGCAGTATAAAACAAGGGGGATCTACAGAACAGTCCCACGCATTCGTTCCGAAGTATCAGAAGTACGTGCATCTAAACATCGTAATCTTTCATAGTTAATATCCACTGCAGTATACCAATGCAAGACTTTGGGGATGTAATGGACACCCAAACACTACATCGTGTTGCCAAATAGTTAAGTAGCAAATCATTCCAATCAGTTTCCCTACAACAGATGCCTTGGAGTAACAGCTCTTCCATGATTGACACAGGAGAGAATACTCCTAGTGCGTCGTAATGTTTACTTACAGATTGTAACAGTTTCCTTTTGAAAGTAGGTCCATCAGGTAAATTTTGTATGACATTATCCCTGTTAAGGGGTAGAAATTGTCGATTGATGTGTTCCAATATAGCCTAAAAATTAAGTAACTGTAGTGATCTCTAGTACTTCCGCTCTCCATATATCCTATAACTGATCTGAAGTAGTGGTCGATTTCGCTAAACGAAAGTTCAGTAATTTCATGAGCGCTGTTCGTTCGTAATACAACCTCTGAAAAAAAGTTCGGTGAATAGTCCTGTAACATTAACGTAGATGAACTATGAACTACGTACATTTACCTTACAATCCTTCGCAATAGTCACCTCTGATAACTAAGCACCGCTGAGCTCTGCGATTCATGTCCTGGAAACTTTGCACGAAGTCTTCCTTTGGGATGGTGTTCAAAAGGCGTGTCATGTTTTGTTAGATGTCAGGAATATTGTCAAATTTCTTTCCTTTCAAAGTGAGTTCTAGTCGAGGGAATAGGAAAGAGTCTGGAGGATTGAGATCCGGCGAGTATGGTGGACGTTCAAGTTGCACCCCTCCCTTTTTGCCAGCACCTGTTTCAAGATATTGGCTGTGTGTGGGTGAGCGTTGCCCTGAACAAAAGACCAGGAACCTTGGTGTGCATACAGGGGTCGTACCCTGCGTAGACGTTGCATGAAACGGGTCAAAATTTCAACGTACCATGCAGCGTTCCACGTCGTTCACTCAGTTAGAAATTCCTTGTGGACAATGCCTTGACTATCGAAAAAAGTAATGAGCACAGTTTTGATGAGTGAGTTTTCGGCTCTGACCTTTTTCCCACAAGGTGATGTATGAGAACGCCATTCCATGCTTTGCCGTTTGTTTTCAGGGTCGTACTGGAGACACCAGGTTTCATCCTCAGTGTCAATACGGTTCAAGAAACTGGGTGTCGCATACACTGTTTCGTCAAAATCTTGTGAAGTCTCTAAACCTGCCTGCTTCTGATTGTCAGTCAAGTGATGTGGCACTAGATGACAACACGTTTTCCTTTTCCATAATTCCTGTGTAAGGATTTGTTGCACAAATTCACGGTTAATCTGCAGTTCAGGCGCTATCATATGCGAAGTTTCTCTATATTTTCGTCACTGTCGGCGGTCGCCAGTCGTCCGCTACGGGGATTCTGAGAAACACTTCCTCCGGCCTCTTCGAAAACGGACGAACCACTCAAACACACACTTCCACTTCATGGACAGTGCTTGATCCCCATAAACACATACCAGCATTGCATGCGTTTCTTTTGGTGTCTGGCCGAGCTTAAAACAAAACTTTAAACTGATCCTTTGCTTGTTAATTGTCCTGTTTTCAGTTCAGAACCAACGTATTAAACAAGCACTTCGTCCAGTAGTTCTAACACGGAACACATACGATGCTCAACTAAACTATGGTGGGTGCAGGTTGTCAACATCGGCCGCTACGCAGGTGCAGCATTGTGAATCAGCACTGTTACCCGATCTACCATTCTGACATTATTCACTGAACTTTATTGTGAGAGGTTGTACATAGCAACAGATTCGTTGTTGTCGTTGCGCCAGAGGCAAAGTCATCCATGAAAACATTGTTGGCTAGTACATGCTCGGCAACAGGAAATAGGGTCTTATGTTTAGAAGCATGTTCTTTCAGCGTTGGCGAGAGCAGGGAAGAATATCTTGAGAAACGTTGTGCCATAAAAATCTTGTCAAATCACTGCTGTCTTCTTGCAAGACAAGTTGTAAAAATTCTTGCGTGATATCGCTAATAGTAGCCACGGGGTGTAACGGGAATGGTAACAGAACAACAAGTATTTCTGGCAGGAGATTTGGAAGCACGACTAAGGTGTTGTTGAAAGAGGGTGCGTCGAGTTCATGAGAGGACGCGTCGAAAACGGTTCTTCATTTTATACTACTGCGATGCTCCTTCTTAAGTGCATGATGCGCAAGGAAAAAGTAACGTTACAGGATATGCGAGATCTGCATGGCTCCTTGTAATGTAATCCACCGTAAGATGGTGGTAAGTGTCATTTAAGGAATCGTTTCTAACAAATCTTTTACGTACACTTCGAAATCAATTTCGTGCATTCAACAGTTTGGAGGAATATAAAACGCTATTTTGTTTCTTAGGCAGGCGAACTCTTCGATGATCAACCACAATATAAGATGCCTGAAATTATTTGAAGAAGGAAAGAGTCTATATTGGTGTCCACCGTATCATGCTGCACAGTAATGCCAATAGTCTCTAGTTCCCAAAATGGACTCTGTTGGTCGTCTGTGGGTAGATGAGCCTGAAGTACAAAGTTAACAGCAGCTAAATTCCCTCGGACAGATATGCACCCACCGAGGCTCCGACCGAGTATGGTGGGAAACACTACAATGAACTGAGAAACACGGCTCGAATTGAGAAATACGGCTCGGTCGATCATTGTTGACAATTTGCCAGTAATGATCACTACCAATCAAAAGCTTGATTTGGATATCTTCTTCTGAATCTGTCTGTGGATTGGCTATCTATAGTTAGCGGACGTGTGTTGTATCTTTAATGTCTTGTGATACCATGGGCTGAGGCATGAAGTAATGGTCACGTTCACACTCGCTGATATACGACGTAGAGTTATTCCAAACTCCTCTTTTCGAAGCTGACAAAGCTACGCCATCATGTCGAGCTACCAGGGGATTCGAATGTGTAAACACAATGTCGTTGGTCTCAGGCAAGTTGTTCCAAATATTCTATTAAGGACCTTACTATAAAAGAGGGTGGGCTTCCGTTATCTAGCACACATCAAATAAGTTTGCTTAACACCGTTGGTGCTACGATGCGCACCTGAACAGTTTGCAAGAATGTGATGGTGTATGGAGTTGCGTCTATTTTACTAACATGCGACAGTGCTCTGTGCTCCTGGCTTCCACGTCATACTTTCAATGCATATAGACTGTGATTCGGTTTTTTACAGTTAGCACGAATGGCTCGCCCCTTCTACCCGCAGTTTGACACCAAATTCCCTACGTTTAGGCTTAGAAATCAGTGGTTAGTGGCCTTTAATTTCTGTTTTTGTTCTGTGAAGACAATAACCTTATTACATTCTTGGGCCCAATGGGCACGTTTTTTTACAAAAGGTTTGAACAGGGCCGTTATTTTTATTACCCTGTGGTGATGTTTGTTTCTTATTAGCGCGGATATGAAGGGCAGGATAAGTCAACAATTTGTCGCAACGGATCTTCTGTGAAGTAAGTGCTGCGTCTCTTTCCGTTCCTCTAAATTTCATTGAATGAATTATGCACCTTTTTGAAAGGCCGGTTTGTTTCGTATAAATAAACCAACGTCTGCAGCTATCATCAGGAAAATTTCTGATACTTTTTGTGCTAGAGCGCGTCCGTAAGCATTTCCGTCTTCACCGAGCGCGCTCAAAGCATAGACGCAGGGATTGCAATCCACAAACGCAGAATTAAAGGAGTCTGTGTTCTGAAACCGTACCGTTTTTATAGCTTCCAAATAGTCCAGATGAGCTTGTATAATTCGATTTTTATCGCCATAACATGCTCTGAGAATTCTTCAGTTTCTTTGCATGTGTCAGAAGCCACAGCGATACAACAACTAAACGCTTTGGCTCCCCTTCTATGCAGCACGCAGAAACATGTGTTTATGTGTGATGGATATCGTAGGGTCTTGCTCAGTCGATTGCAGGAACTGTTCCCAAAAACGAGCCCATCCTTCAGCATCTCCTGAAAACGTTTTAAGTTTTATAGTGGACAGTCAAATATTTGGTGGTGGATTGACTGTCGTAGCGAATTGTTTATCATAGACGGCAGTGTAAATCATAAAAGTAAGTTTTTCCTTCTACTGACCATGACGTGTGTAAAATTGCGCGCTTGACTGTGTCTATATATTCGTCAAATTTGGACGCGTCTACAGCATAATTATCGTCAGCGAGAAGATTATGCATTTTGTTATCAAGATGCAGACAATAGTTCCTGTATTTGATCTTTAGAATATTCGTAAACTTCATTGGAAGAAGTGTCTTTCCAGTGATGTACTTCACTCAAATTCGTGTAATATTAGTTCTTGGTCTCGTCCGTAGGGAAGAGGCGCTGCAATTGGTTGTTATCAGTATCTTCTGTGTCAGACATGTGAAGTAACTGTAACTGACTGATCAGGTCAAGGCAGCACGTAGTTCAGCAAACAAGTAATAGATGGCAGCACCAGTCACAGACAATCAACAGCGTAGCGGGAGACCTGATAATTCGTTGAAGCACCAGTCGAACAATTGCAGTGGCAGTATAAAATGGTTAAAATGGCTCTGAGCACTATGGGACTTAACTTCTGAGGTCATCAGTCCCCTAGAACTTAGAACTACTTAAACCTAACTAACCTAAGGACGTCACACACATCGATGCCCAAGGCAGCATTCGAACCTGCGACCGTAGTGGCAGTATAGAGGGACAATAATGTAATCACCGCTTTTACAAATGGCACTACAAAATATGTGGCGTGTTAATTCAGTTGAACTTTACTGTATATGCGGCCGGTTGTCGTCGGAGGGTTTGCTACGGGGTGTGAAAAAACGCTGCAGTGAAGTGTGTTCAAAACTCGTGGTTCATAGCGACAATTGTGGAATCAGTTCCCGGGTTTCGGCACCAATGTTTGTGTCGTGAAATGACAGTAGTTAGCGTCGATATTCATTATAACAAGCTCTTTATTTACCAGTCACAGAACATTTATAATACGTGGAGTATATAGTAAGTCACGTCTTCGAAGGTCAGTATTAGAAATCAGAGATATAAAGGCCTTCAATACCTCAGCTTCCAGCACGTGAAAACGCTGTTGGCTGTGTTGCATACGTGAATCGTTATTTTTATCTGATCAAATCAGTGTGTTTTAGCCTGGCAATATCAGATGAAATTCCCTTGACATATTTGAAGGCTTATGGGGAGGTGGGGGACACAACTGGTACTATTTTAAATAAAACTCTTGTCCAGAAATGTAATTTCGAAACTCGTGGAAAACAATGGAGGATAATGGATTTCACTTTTTCACATATGACTGGAGAAAGAAGTTTCGTAACTGTGACTGCTGTAATTACACCAGTAACTAACTAATGAGCAAGTCCCATGGTTGTATAATGTTTCCGTAGCGAAGGGAGATGTTGACCATCAATGTAAAAAGCACCACCAATTATATAAATTCACATCAGACTGTAAATGGGACAGCTTTCTTTTACATTAGGCATCTTTATAACATTAGTTAACTTAAAACTGTGTTGTAATTACTAGACGCCGGCTGCAGTGGCCGTACGGTTCTAGTCGCCTCGATCTAGAACCGTGCGACCGCTACGTCGCAGGTTCGAATCCTGCCTCGGGCATGGATGTGTGTGATGTCCTTAGGTTAGTTAGGTTTAAGTAGTTCTAAGTTCTAGGGGACTGATAACCTCAGACGTTAAGTCCCATAGTGCTCAGAGCCAATTGTAATTATTAGACACACAATCAGACAATCAGCTTCTGAAGCTAGTAGTGATGGTTCGATTCAGCTCCATACTTGTAAAACAGTTTAAGACAATTAGACTTATTCTTACAAAAGAACTGGTATTTTGAGTGACATTTGCAGTTAACAAAATATAAAAAAGATTCAGTGTGTCACCTTCCGTAATCTAGGGGAATAACTAAAGTACATTACAATAATTTCGTCGTATTTCCAGAAAATGCACGTGCTTTTACCGTTGCTTGGTAGATAGCAGTGACGTTTTACAACACAATTACGTAACAATTACCATGTGTCTGTCACGAACTTTTATGGAAAGGAAAACAATCATTTCGGCATGTGTCGGTAAACCTTTCAGTATAGCTATCAATGTGCTATTTATTGCTGCGAGACAAATGGCGCACAAGCAAAACGAATGTTCGGTGAGTACTTCGGTGCATCTGAGGCCCTGGACGGGATGAGCTGGCAGCTGAGGATTAGGCGATAACATCCTCTGACTTTGGTGACAGCGGCAAGAGGTTGGGTATTCACTGGGTGGCCACAGGCTATTAGTTACTGATGGTATTCGCTTGTGCTTGCCACCAGTCTATCGTGACCTACCAGCAGAAGTTCAGGTGCCTCCAAAGATGCTGCAAATGAATTTTCCACACAAGGAACATCTCTCTGGCAGCATTCTATAGCATTTACTACACACGTTTTCATACCTGTGATTGGACTACTTTGATTATTCGCCTGTCGGTCCGTTGCTGTTGTGCAATACTCTCTTTTCCCGCGTTAAACGTAAAACATACTCAAAATGAATGATCGTTTCCTGCAAAACTGAATTTCTCGTTGAGTCATGAAATTGTCAGTTGCCTTCTGCTGTACTGTCGTATTCAGCTAGAGATGAAAACACACACTGAGTGGCCATCTTGTCTCTCTTCGCTTCTGCACAAAAATAGAGGTGTAGTTCTGAAACCTAACTTATCGGTAAGTTACAACGTCAACGTACTGCTACTGTCAGTACGACACAGTAATACGTTCTTCCAGAGCAATGTTGTAAACACTGTCATGCTGACGGCTTTGTGAAACCTTTTGGGCCTTGCGCATATTGGCACTGTAACAGCATTATGTTACCTCAGTGTGAGGTTTTGCTAAAACACTTCCAGGTAAAATTCTCGTTGCTGAAACCTTATATGTCGCAATATTTTCTATGTAAAACGTATTTGTTCGTTATCGAACTACATGGTTTTACAGAATATTCCGTCATAAGTATCCGAACAGCAAAGAGGTTTGACTATAGAAATACACCTTTTTCCATTTATTTGTGCAAATTGAAAACCAACAATTTAACTAAAACATTAAAACAAAATCTGGGTTTAGAAATAAACAGCACGAGAACTTCAAAGTTCTAAAAGAAATGATGACATGAACAATGCACACCAAAATTTACTTTTTATCACTCAGAGATTATACAGGATTAATTTCTCATAAATACAAAATACAATGTATAACAGTATTTCGCTGGAGAAAGCCCTGACATTGTTAGTAGACTTATATGTTTTACAGGACTTGTAAAAAAGCGGAAAATAAAACTAAAGGTAAAACGTGAATTAATTCGACTTGTGTTAAACTGTCCTCCAACGTCTACAGCACCTGTCTTAAGTTTGTTCGGATGAGTGCAGGTATACAGAGTTTATCAAATGTTTTTTATTCAGTCTCTGATCTTTAGACGATGACCGGTTTCAGTCCGTAATGACCATCCTCAGATCCTTTTTACACCATGTCCTAAAGTGATAAGGTCATAATGGCATCGTCAAAACATATAAATATAATCAGCACAGCATATTTATATGTTTTGACGATACCATTATGGCCTTATCTCTTTAGGACATGGTGTAAAAAAGATCTGAGGATGGTCATTACGGACTGAAATCGGTCATCGTCTAAAGAATTGATATTGTGTTCAGAGACTGGAATAAAAAACATTTGACAATATTGGATAACTGTTTGTGTACGCGATTATGTCGCATTTGGTAATACAGAGTTTATATTTAGAGTGCTCTTTCCGTATGTACCGTATCATTAATTTGCGTTTGTACGTGTCTGTCTTTTTAAACAATTGCGGTAATCATAGATGCGTTTGCCTAAGAGGTAGCAGTTCGTGCCAGAATTTCATATACGGACCAAATACATTACTACCGTTTTTAAGAGGCGATGTTATCTCTAAACAGAACTGAGACGATTCGTCGTAGTCTTTCCATGTCCGTGTTAGGAGTTATTTCTGTTCCGGCGTTGGTCTCCGGAAACAACAGTAAATATGTTAGGCCAACCTATTCTGAAACTTAGTTTAAATGCTGAAAACCGGTTTCAAATGATATATTTTACAATGAAACTCACACAGTGGAAATTTACACAAATTTACAATAGCATTTCTATTTAGGGGTCTGGTAAATACTCGACACAAATAAGCAAACTTGCTCTTTTGTACCAAAAGGAAATAATTTTTGGCGAAATCACTATTATCTATCAATTGCTGAAATCATTTCGCTAAGATAATAAATGTTTACGTGGGTGCTTCACCATCTACAAATTTTGCTTCTTTCCTATTACTTGCTTACGAATATAACTGATCACAGAGATGTTCATCAGTCTAAGGAACACATAAAGAGGCAGAAAAGGGACTTAACCAATAATGCCACTCATTGTGATTTACTAAATTTTTCATATTCCGCGCAGAAGTAGGTATTTAACCTCGGACCTCCTCCTTACTAAGAGTACTATTTTCTCCCAACACAAGTAAGTAGACTGGCTATCGGCCACATGTTTATCTAAATGCCATTTTTTACATATAAGAGAAAAATTTAATGTTACCATTAACTATCGCTCATCAAAATAACAAATTTAAAATACACTGAAGCGCCAAAGGAACTGGTATAGGTATGCGTATTCAAGTACAGAGATATATAAACAGGCAGAATACGGCGCTACGGTCGGTAATGTCTGTATAAGACAACAAGGGTCTGCCCCAATTGGTAGATCGGTTACTACTTCTAGAATGGCAGGGTACCAAGATTTAAGTGAGTTTGCACATGGTGCTATAGATGGCGCACGAGTGACGGGACACAGCATCTCCGAGATAGCGATGAAGTGGAGATTTTCCCGTACAACCATTTCACGAGTGTACCGTGAGTATCAGAAGTCCGGAAATTATCAATTCTGTGAGATCGCTGCGGCCGGATAAAGATCCTACAGGAATGGAAGCGGCGAAGCAACGACGACTGAAGAGGATCGTTCAAGGTGACAGAAGTGCAATCCTTCCGCAAAATTGCTGCAGATTTGAATACTGGGCCACCAACAAGTGTCAGCGTGCGAACCATTTAACGAAACACCATCGATATGGGCTTTCGGAGCCAAAGTTCCACTCGTGTACCCTTGATGACCGCACGACACAAAGCTTTACGCCTCGCCTGGGCCCATCAGCACCGACATTGGGCTGTTGAAGACTGGAAACTTGTTGCCTGGTGGGGCGAGTCTCGTTTCAAATTGTATCGAGCGGCTGGACGTGTACGGATGTGGCGACAACCTCATGAATCCATGACCTCTGCATGTCAGCAGGGGACTGTTCAAGCTGGTGGAGGCTCCGTAATGGTGTGGAGCGTTTGCAGTTGGACTGATATGGGACCCCTGATACGTCTAGATACGACTCTGATCGTTTCCATCCATTCATGTCCCTTGGGCATTCCGACGGACTTGGACAATTCCACCACCACATTGCAACACCCTACACGTCCAGAATTGTTACAGAGTGGCTCCAGGACCCATCATCTGAGAGTAAACACTTCCGCCCTCCAGACATGAACATTGTTGATCATATCTGGGATGTATTGCAACGTGCTGTTCAGAAGAGAAGTGATGACACAGTCGTCCACCAGTTGGGGTGCTCAAAGGCTGGGTTCCTCGCCACCTGACAGAAGACCATAAAAACCTTCCACCTGTATGGCCCAGGAAGCAGTACGTGGATGATAGGGAGGTTATTAATCCATAATCCAGCGAAACCTTGGCTCTGACGTTGGCCAGTAGGTCGTACCAAGTGGGAATACGCCCCCCCCCCCCCCCCCCCTTCGAGTACGGTGGCACAAGGCCATCGCATTTAACGGAGCTTATGTTGAAAAATAGGGTTTTAAGCCAAAATATTGGGAAATAATGTGGTGTATCTGAATATTGAATAAAACTAATGTGCTTTCAGAAAAAAAACAGGGTTGCATTAGTTATTAAACAGCTCCTCATACTTCCCCCATCTCTCTCTACACCATGAGTGTTTTCCAACCTCACCTCATCTGACATGATTCCGCAATGGCTTTAGTGTAGTTTGAAATTATTAGGATAAACTAGGTTATTGATGTCTTTTCTCAATAACAGTATACTTGAGCTAATAGTAACTATGTTTGTAATTGATAATTTAATGTCTGGGTACCCATGAAAGAACTACAGAAGTACATACAAAATTACAATGTTAAAACATTGTAAGTAAACTGTAACAATAGTATTAAGCCTGTGTATCAGGTAAGTAACATAGGGCGATAATTATTTGTAGTAGTAGTAATAGCAGTAGTAGTAGCAGTTGTTGTTGTTGTTGTTGTTGTGTGGTCTTCAGTCCGAAGACTGGTTTGATGCTGCTCTCCATACTACTTTATCTTGTGCAAGCCTCTTCATCTCTGAATAACTACAAGAACCTACATCCTTCTGAATCTGTTTACTGTACTCACCTCTTGCTCCCCCTCTACTAGTGATCTCTTCACGATTCAGTTCTCTCATTTTGAGAAGACAGAAGTAGCGATCTGTCAAAAATATTCGAAATCCAAGATCGCATAAATATTTCTTTATTTAAAACAACCGGTTTCTGCAGACTTTTCTGTCACAAAAAGTATCTTTAATTATCTGGAAACGGCAGCAAATTCTGTCGAGACCGGTCGTTTTAAATAAAAAAATATTTATGCGATCTTGGATTTTGAATGTTTCTAGTGATTTCTTCATGTCTCAGGACGTGTCCTAACAACCGATCCCTTCTTTTGTTCAAGTTGTGCCACAAATTTCTTGCCTCCTCATTTCTGCTCAGTATGCCTCAGGAAATCAGCATTCGTATGCTGGGTGCGGGCTTGCAACTCTAGGGTTCGTAAACTGGGGACTGGTAACCGCCACTAGTCCTTTATCACTCTAAGTTCTGGCATACTTCAGCGACCACTGTACGGTGCGACAGTGGAACGTACTTTGTTGCAGGGAACAGGGATCTTGGCTTGTCCGCTCGGATCGAGAGAATGTTAAGAACTTCTATTCAAAAAATCCCTTATTTTCAAGGCATGCTGCGTCCTGACGAGATGGTTGGCTCTTGAGGTAGAACTTTCGTTAACGTGCAACCTCTAGCGGACTTGCCGCACCTCAGTTGTACAGAACTTACTTACGCACGCTGGGCTCCGTGTCAGTGGACTTTTACGTCCCTAGTTGCTCTTGCGACCGAGATGGAACCCTCGAAATTTTCTCTTCTTTCTTCCAGCGGAATGGGTGGGTCGCTGGCAAGTATGAACGTCCAATCTAACGAGAGGGTTCGTGTAGCCAGTCCTCCAGAGTAAGCGATTACACAGAGTTCTTCATTGCATAGTAACAGAGCGCATGCTGCTGGCCAGAATGTTTTTTTTTTTTTTTTTTTTTTTTTTTTTAATGCGAAAAGGGTTAGAGCTCAGCATTGGGAAGGTTCCACCTTATGTTGAAAAAGGTTTAGAGGGTATCGCTGGTACACTGAAATCAATCAAACGATTACGTAACGGAACACTGTTGGTTAAAACTGCTAGTTCCTAACAAACGACAAACGTCAGGAAAGCTACATGACTTGGGGTAAAAACCATAGAAACGGAGCTCCACTAGACCTGGAATTACAGCAAAGATCTTGTGTCATATAGAGATCTAGCAGACATTCCCAAGGAGGTACTGGAAGATGAGTGGGATCAGGAAGGGATCGTCGATGTGCAAAATATATTGAAAAGCATGGATGGGAATCTAGTAAAATCTGACTCTTTCATCCTTATCTTCAATGGCACGAAACTCCCGGAGCATATTAAGACAGGTTTCCTTTGCCTCAGTGTATGGCTCTATGTATGCAGCCCCGCGCGCTGTCTGAAATGCCAGCGCTTTGGGCACACAACGTTAGGGTGCAAGGGTGAAGCCACCTGTGGCAAGGGTGGCAAGGCCACCCACGATGGAGTTGGTTTCTCTCTCCTCTGAAGTGTGTACATTGCTCTGGAGATCACCCTCTCTGGAGTAAGGACTGCAGTGTCTTCCTTGAAGAAAGGCAAATACAGGAGATTAAAGCATCTAAACATTACATGATAAAATTGATTTGCACTTGCTTAATAGTTTACGCCTGATAAAACCGCAGGCACTTTCCGCTCTTAAACTGTGCCACATTACAAAATGTGAACATCGGAAACTAGAACTTTATCTGCGCTGCGCGAATATAACTGCAATAGTTCAACGAGTCTCACAAGTTCTGTTATGAGGTTCATAGCTAAAATGGGAACGAGAGGCTGAATGTAAGTAGCTGAAATGGCGAAAAATTTTGCCTAACGAACGTAGTTAAGTACGATAATCCTTCATGACGGCTCTGGAGAAAATTGTTACTAACGAACTTACACATTCAATGTAAATCTTCTGGATGAATACATGACTACATTAAATGTTTCTGGTGTGAAAAAAAAACACAGAGCTTAAACAACAGTAATGGAATTAAATAATACTGTATCACAACGTAAAACACTATTCTCTTGGAATGTAACAGTTTGTTACATAAAAGTGGACTGTCAATGGAAACAATTTGATGAAGATGCGTAATCTGCATAATGAGTTGCCTACTTGCTTTTTGACCGAGCGAGGTGGCGCAGTGGTTAGCACACTGGACTCGCATTCGGGAGGACGACGGTTCAATCCCGTCTCCAGCCATCCTGATTTAGGTTTTCCGTGATTTCCCTAAATCGTTTCAGGCAAATGCCGGGATG
The DNA here is from genome assembly GCF_021461385.2 of Schistocerca piceifrons. Taxonomy (NCBI): domain Eukaryota; kingdom Metazoa; phylum Arthropoda; class Insecta; order Orthoptera; family Acrididae; genus Schistocerca; species Schistocerca piceifrons. The sequence continues at coordinate 709,166,290 of NC_060139.1, read as the reverse complement.
GTTCCTTTGAAAGGGCACGGCCGATTTCCTTCCCAATCCTTCCGTAACCCGAGCTTGCGCTCCGTCTCTAATGACCTCGTTGTCGACGGGACGTTAAACACTAACCACCACCTCCTTGCTTTAAAACATCTTTTGTTGGAAAGAGATCTGAAACTCCATATTAGATTTACATATCCTGTAGATAATCGTTACAGAAATGTGAACGCTTTTGCAACGAATCCAGTTTCATCGAATGACTTTTCTTTTTTTTCCTTTTTTGCACCGGTTATTTTAATAAGGTATACGTATTTAGAATCTCAAGTCAACTTCTAAAAGGGGCGAGAGAACTTAACTAATGACCTCGTGTCAAATTTTTGAATGACATTTAGTATTCAGGTAAGGGTATTCATCGATACTGGGATTCTCCATTCCGCGAGGCGTAATGTGGGAGAACCCATTAATATAGGTTGTTATCTGTTTTAGAAATTTCAGAAAGTGAGCTCAAGGGGAGAAAGAGAGAGAGAGAGAGTGAGAGAGATTGGTTTTTGTTATCTTCATTAGGTGTCGCTTGGATACAGTTATTGTGGGTGCAGTTGTGACCAATAAACAAAGATTCAATGTTTTTAAGATATAAAGAATTATATTTGATATCCCTGGACACAGGACACGATAGAAAAACAAGACGTGGAGGGCAGACTCATAATTGTCATTATTCTTCATTCACTAATTCACATTTATTTTTAATGGACCTGATACTTTAACAAAGTGCATGAACAATACGAGCCAGTTTTAATATACTATGGAATTCACCACCTAAGATTAAGCAGCAATTAAAACCGATGGCTCCATAATAGAATTAAATTTTTTTGAAAAATTAAAAAAATCGAGCTATATCAGTCCTTAGGGCTGTAACCTCACTGTTAATATTTAATGACAGTTAAATAAAAGATTTCTGTAAAACATACTCCCGAAGCCATCAACAGACACTCTTATCATTAAAATAGATAGACACAAATAGCCTAAACGACCGATTTAATTCTGGACAAGTGTAATAATAGACAAATTTTCTTCAAAAATGAAACAATATTTACATTACACAAGATGAAGTTATGTTAAAACATTAATTACTAAAAACCAGGACTAAAAATTCCTTCAGATTACGGAAAACTTTTGTACGCAAGGCACTGTCGTTGGAAACTTAAGAAGGTTCACTACCAATCAGGTTGAAATAAGCATAAATGACTGAATTTAAAGCTCACAGCAACCAGAGAACAGGACTTCTACATAAACAAGCAGGCGTTAAAACAATAACCATTAGGAGGGAAAGAGAAAGGCTGATAAAACTCAATCTGCGGACAACCGACATAAACAAACTTGCGCACCACGTCGTGGCACCGCCCCCGACATCAACCGATACCGCAGACACCGCGTTATCACACCAACAGGCGTCCCGCTCGCACGAAGACGCTATAATCACGAAAAGGCCCGAACTCCAGGAACACAATCAGCAAAAGCTGTCAACAAGATTACCATACCCCAAGCACAAATAAATTAAGCCACGGTAACTCGACCCTCTTCTACCGTTTTCCGTCCAAAGGCACCTTAAGAAGCTGATGCTAAAAAGAAAGAAAAGCAATTAATTCAGTCAGCTACGCGTCTAGAAATGTCTTCACACGTTTTAACATAACAAGGATACTAAAACACGATACAACACCACTCGCAAATGTGTCGCAGGGACCAAAGCTAATTCGAACCAGACAAAACGAAGTGAAGAAATTGAAGTCCAGGAAACATACTTTAATTGTAACGCCCCACCAATACAGATCCGGCAAAGGGCCGTTAATGCGATCACTGTCTTGAGAGACACATAAGCGTTATCTCTAAATTTGGTGGTATTTAGCATATCCTTTTATCCACCATTAAATACATCAAAGTCTAAAGCTTGCACACTAGGAACTAAAACAAGTCAATCACGTATTAACAAAGGCCTTCAAAATAACAAAATTTAGTTTTACGAAGAACGCTTGTATCTATAAATAATAAATGGGATGCAACAAATCTTAAAACAGTCCCTAAGTACTAATAATTTTCCAATTTTACGTGGGGCATAAAGCCTAAATTTCCCAAAACCACTTAAGATAAACTAAATGTACACCAGTGCATTCTGAATAAACCGTATGGTAACTATTCCATCAAATTAAACTGCAGAAAATCTCAGAGAGCCATGTAAGGCAGGAACCGAATAAGCAGAGAAGTAATTAATACCTACCGTTGCAAAAGAAGTGTTGTCTAGTCCAAACACTTAAAATTTTAGTCAACGAACGGCCGACCAGATCCACAATTACGGCGATCCTATAAAATCGGAGACGACTCCCAACACCAACAATGGCCTCTCTCGGCACGCAGGGCTTGTTTGTCAAAGAAATGGCCGTCGCCAGGCACCTTCGCACTGCAGGGCTTGTTTTCCATGTCGTCACGGCAACGACAAGTCCAGAGACATTACACTACAATCACACCACCTATCGAGATGCCAGGAAATCAAACAAATAAACGAGCCATTCGAGTAAAGGCGCAACGGCTAAATATTGTTCATAAGAATATTTCCAAGTCCTAAACATGCCCCATTTATGCACAGTGTGAGAAATAACATCATTTCCTAGATAGTAAGAAACGGATACATCGAGGGCGCTAATAGTTCGAAACAGCTACTGCTTGAAGAAAATTCAGAGTTCATTGGAATTTACTGCAAAATCTTACTTCTTCGGTAACAGTGAAGAGCGAAAGGTGTAAGACCTTTATTCCACCGAGTGGAATCGTATTCATGGGAGCTCGTGAGTGCACCGCTTCGAACTGTCTTCAGCTATATGTCCCTGGTGAGTCTGAACAGTTCTCACAACTTGACCGTGAGACAACCTGATCTTAGAATTTCAGATATCTGCTCTAACTAGCTGACTACGATTGTGTATTTGGATGCTATAGATGAGCACTCAAGATGTGTTAAGTAAGTGTCGCTTATCTCAGATGTGTCAAATGGCTCTAAGCACTATGGGACTTAACATCTGAGGTCATCACTCCCCTAGACTCAGAACTACTTAAACCTAACTAACCTAAGGACATCACACACATTCATGGCCGACGCAGGATTGCAGCCTTCGACCGTAGGGATCGCGCGGGTCCTGACTGAAACGCCTAGAGCCGCTCGGCCACAGCGGCCGCCTGTTGCTTAGCCGCAAGTATTAGTGGACAAGAAGATGTCACAATTACTTTTCTTTGCCTTTATTTGCATCCCAACTGTTTAGGTGCCCTCCATTGATGAGGAGGAATGTGTGTACGCTGTTTCTGGTATGCGTGTACGATCTTCGCAGAGTGGTTTAAAATACGGGTTTATGAGAGCAGTTTACGCATATCTACATCTACATCTGTATCTACACTCTGTAAACCACCGTGAGGTGCATGGCAGAGAGTACGTCCCACTGTACCAGTTATTAGGGTTTCTTCTCGTTCTGTTCACGTACGGAGCACGGGAAGAATGATTAACTGATTGCCTCTGTGTGTGCAGTAATTATTCTGATCTTATCCTCATTGTCCACATGTGAGCGATACGTAGGGAGTTGTAGTATATGTCTAGAGTCGTCATTTAAAGCCGATTCTTGAAACTTTGTTAATAGACATTCTCGGGATGGTTTCCGTCTATCTTCTAGTGTCTTCCAGTTCAGTTCCTTCAGTATTTTATCTTCAACGGATCAAACAAATTTGTGACAATTCCAGCTGCCCTTCCCTGTATACGTTCCACATCCCCTGTTAGACCTATTTTGTACGGATCCAACACATTTGAGCAATTTTCTATAACCGATCGCGCATGTGATTTGCAAGCCATCTACTTTGTAGACTGGTTGCACTTCCCCAGTATTCTACCAATAAACCGAAGTCTACCACCGGCTTTATCCACAACTGGGCCTATGTCATCGTTCCATTTCATATCCTTACAATATAAGACTGTTATTAACCTTACGCAGCCAGAGATCTACCCAAAGAGCTAGCGTCAGTTTTCCTCTGAATATTGTCTGCCCAGACAGTCCCCAATGCCCAAAATCACTGTGGGGAAACGTCAAAAAATGAGATTGGGTTTTAACATCCTTATGTCGATGAGTTTATTAGAGACAGATGACGAAAGCGGTATGGGTAAGGATAGGAAACAAAAACGCAGTGTTCTTTTTAAAGGAACAATCCTGATATTTGTTTAAAGAACTTGAGGAAAACGATGGAAAACATAAATCTGGATGGTCGGATAGGCCCCTGAACCATTATTCTCCCGAATGTGAGTCCAGTATCTCACCACTGCGTCATCTCATTCGGTGAAATATGTAAAGTTAATGTTGGCCGCTGTGGTCGAGCGGTTATAGGCGCTTCAGTCCGGAACCGCGCTCCTGCTACGGTCGCAGGTTCGAATCCTGCCTCGGGCATGGATGTATGTGATGTCCTTAGGTTAGTTAGATTTAAGTAGTTCCAAGTCTATGGGACTGACGACCTCAGGTGTTAAGTCCTACAGTGGTCAGAGCCACTTGAACCATTTTTTGTAAAGTCAAGCGACAGTGAGTCTGTTGCTCCGCAGTTCATGGCTACAGGTTTGCTGTCTGTTTATGGCAGCCGGTACCAGAAAATGATGAAAATTTCATTTCTGTGTTGTTATCTATACTGAAACAGTAGATACATTCCTCTTTTAAATGGACAAGAGCCGAATAAAAGTTTCTGTTTCATTGCGTTGGTGCAGCTTATATGCAACGTAGCAGACTCCGATGCAAGTACAAAAGCACCAACGTGTAGACAAGGGATTAATGTGGCACTCTTAACTTTCCAACTGGCTGCCAAAGGACAAACACCCGGAACAAACATCAGAGAATGGAGAATGTGTGTCGGGCAGCATGTGTGTCGAAAACCACTGTTATGGAATTGCGCACAACAAAGGGTGCTCCTGCTTCATGAAAACTCACGTCCCCATATCACAAATGTCGTAATGCAGGAGTTGCGTTGTCTCAAGTGGGAGACACTGGAGCACCCGCCCTATAGTCCTTATCTCTCCCCATGCGATGTTTTCAATGGTTGACGATTCCTGTCGGACGAGAATGTGCTTAAGGCTGTTACGGATTTCTTCAAGTTGCAGGACGCGGCGCTTTATCAAATTGATATTTTCTACGTGGTGCGTCGGTCGGATGGTTGTCTCTATGCCTGGTTGGCCTACTGATTCTGGACTGCACGGCCTTCGAACGAAAGCTTTTTGATCGCCCCTGATGTTTAGCTTAATTTTAAGTAACTTCAACATATTTTCTAAAAATAAGCTGACAGAGGTTTCTCGTGACAAGTTCTCTTCAGTCTTTTCTCTAATGCCACAAATAATTTATCACAACAGTATGTTTCACAGTTCAGTAACAGAATGTCACAGGTAACTGATTCCCTTTCGGACGGAGAAACTCAATATCAGTATTGTTAAGTAACAGAATAATAGTTTCTAATACTAGTTCGGGCATTGCTGCTGACAACAGAGAGGTTGTATGTGAGGATACCCTAACTCCGTCATCCACTGCAAAGAAGCCTCATTGGCTGTTTGTGGACCCATGTCCCCCACGTAGGACACTTTCTGTTCTGACACACCGAGTCGGCCAGAACGTTTTGTGCCGCACATCCAAAAATCCTCCTCGAGTTTCCTGTAACATTACACTTCGCTGTTGTAAACTAGTAGTGTCTTGTGAACCTTGCCACGGAAAACTGTTTAGACACTCACTACCTACTGGCAACGGCAAATTCAAGCATACAAAATGCTTTCTCTGCCTTTGCACCGCCATTTTAAGCAACGGTCAGTGGCGCTTCTGTCAATGTTTTATCAAATAAAGTCGCCGGTTCAAGAGAAACTTTGAGAGTTAGCGTTTCACGAACTACATCATTTGTTCCTTTGTGTTTAGCCATTTTTAAAATGTGTCATGGACTTCATACGTACCCACTTTATTATATGTTATACTTCTGAGTATATGAAGCTACTAACAGAATTATACCAAATAGGAGTGCCTTTCTTTGTAACATGTGAAGTGTCTGCCTCTTCTTGATCACTGCGTGCACTAGGAAATTAGCAGCCCAATATTTGTGACAAAGAGGAACATGAATTTTATTGCTGTCCTTTTTAGGTTCCTGCGTAACTATGCACTCGAGAAACGCCACGTGTTCGGAAATAAACAGCCAAATTTTTGTGACAAGGTAGGACACGAACAGATTCCTGCCTAACTGCAGACTCGGAAATCGCCAAATATTAGGAAATAAATACTCACAGTTTATTTCATTCTTGGTTTTCTAGTTGAATGGAAATGTAAATAACATAGATTTTTGCAGAACATTATAACGTTTGTAAGAAAATCCCAGAATGTGTCAAAAATGCTAAAATGATAAAGAAATTTGCCTGAAGCGGGACATGAACTTACATCCTTCGATTATTTAAATAATACACCGATGTCTTACGATTTTCGTCTGGTGTCGTAGTATCTCTTGAAGGTTTATATTATTGAAGCGTTACTAACTGGCGTTTCATTATAAGGGTGACGTGTTTTTGATAAACCTTCACTACATCTTTGCCTTGAAACAGCATAATGCAAGCTATAACATCAAACAGGTAAATATGCCAAAATTAGTGTCATCTGACGCATCTAAGTCAACCATGGTACCTGTACGGTGTAGTAGTCTCTGGCCCTAACTGAAAATGATACAGTTCTGCTGTTAATGTGTACCACGCTACTGCCTGTAAGTGCATCGCTCACTGTAGCCAGGGACGGTGTGCCCTTTCTTCCGTCGTTGATTCTCTTTGAACTGCAACATTGCTATAGTTGAGCCATCCTAAATTGATCCCTGGCAGTTGCAGGGGCTGGGCCAGTACCTTATAACGTACTGACCTGCCCACCAATACGAGTAGGTTATGTAACATCGTTTCCATTACTCCTTTTCCGGGCAAACGGAATTTGCTACAACTAGCGTTACTGGTGGCCAGAGCTAGATTTAATGGCCATACCAACAATGAAACTCAAGCCACCGACTGAGCACGTTGTTCATTTCATTTAATACTGTGTATGAAGCACTGCAAGGAAAAGAAGCGACGTTTTCAAAGCCATATGCGGTGAAGAGTCTGCCTTGTATAAAAATGTGGTTAGTTTCTGTAGGTTTATCTTTATAAGCAATTCGGAATAATGTGTTTATGTTGGCTAGCCTGCCCAGTAAACAAAACTTTCGCTACCGTTTAGTTGATTTCAAAATATAGCGTTTGATCGTGAGACTTGATCTAAAGATGTACATATGTTTTTAGTTCTGAGGTTTCGATGTAATCATGCGTTGTTGAGCCCACGACGCAGAGAAAAGTATGAAAGTGTGCCACGAGAAGCCGTGTTTCCTTTTCATAAAACCACATAACTCCAGCAGAAATGGCTAGCTACGATACGTCGTGATAATTTCCAGGTTACGCAGAATTCGAAGGTAAGTTCAACATCTTTACGATTCAGTTAGACTGTCTCGCAGTATGTGTGCTTTAATGGAGAGAGCATGAGCAACTCGCGTGCTTAAGTTAGCATGCTGTCTTGTTGTTCAGTAACAACGTGTTTCCGGTTGACCTGCTGCCTTTCTATAGTGGAGCAAATACACTATAGACAGTATTGAATCACTGGCAGGCAGGGAAAAAATATTCTCTGCCTCTTCCGAAACCTCCCCTTAAATCAGCAGCCATACCATTGATTCTGCCTAGCTGTCTGAGGAGCATTTCATCAGCTTCTTGTTCAAGGGAAAGTAGAGAAGAGAAACGGGAGCGTCTGGAAAACAGAATCTTAAAAGTAGCTATTGCAGCCAGTGTAGCAACTCATACACAGTATTTTATCTTCAGTGACACCACATGATTGCATGTGCTACCCTAACCTAATACACTGTTTCAAACAAACCCAGAAGCTGAGCAGCTAGGTGGCAATTCTCTCTTGTATGCAAAACAGAAGTTCCAGTTTCTTTGTGAATCAGATCATGTTGTTTCACTAATAGTTGATGAAATTCACCTGAAGCCTTGTTTGGACTTCACAGGAGGTAACATTTTGGGTGCCACATTCAGTTCTAAAACTTTGGCAGCTAGTGCTCAGGCTTTTATGATGCAAAGTTTGTTTTCTTCAAATAAAGATGTAGTTCATATCCTTCCAGTGAGAGAGATATAAATGACGAAGACCTCGTCACTCTGATTAAGGAAGTAGTTTCTGGACAACATGTAATAGGTTTTAAGGTAGCATGTGTTGTTAGTGACAATTCAATTAAAAGGCGAGCAATAACATTCTTTGCATCCCCTCCTCAAATTTCAATTGTTTTAAACCACTCTTATGATGAAACTTCCTGGCAGATTAAAACTGTATGCCCGACCGAGACTCGAACTCGGGAGCTTTGCCTTTCGCGGGCAAGTGCTCTACCATCTGAGCTACCGAAGCACAACTCACGGCCCGTACTCACAGTTTTACTTCTGCCAGTATCTCGTCTCCTACCTTCCAAACTTTACAGAAGCTCTCCTGAGTACCTGGCGTGAGTCGTGCTTCGGTAGCTCAGATGATAGAGCACTTGCCCGCGAAAGGCAAAGGTCCCGAGTTCGAGTCTCAGTCGGGCACACAGTTTTAATTCGCCAGGAAGTTTCATATCAACGCACACTCCGCTGCAGAGTGAGAATCTCATTCTGGGCACTCTTATGATGACACTCAGACCGCTTTTTGTTTTAGATTTTGACCACAGGTTAAGATGTGTCGGAAACAACTAGATCAGTGAAAAAGACTCCAATTGGACAATAAAGTATCTCCAATTTGGGACTGTTTCAGAAAGCACACAACTCCTTATGGCCAAGTTCTCTGCATTTTAAAAGCTACATGACATAGAGTGTATACAGATAATAAAATTTGCCAACAAACTTAAAGTCTCTTTATCGAAGCAAACGGGAGCGAAAAATGTCACATTTGTGCTTAATATTTTTAGTGAGATGACTGTCCAAGGTTTGTTAGCTTTGGGGGTCATCATCTTATTGAATGTTTCGAAAGCACTGGTCAATTCATTAAAGTAATTTGTACATAGTGGAAAATTTTAAATGTTAGCTCCCCTATAGAGATGTTCGTTTCAAGGATGTACTGCAGAAACCGCTCTCCGGCACAAGTGATTAAAATATCAGATACTTGGAAAGATTTGTATCATGGCTGAATGTATAGAAACATTGTCCTGATCATACATTTGGATTATTCAATGACACACGTTTGGCAGTATCACATACCACTCATCCTCTTCTAGAAACGACCAAGCATTGCACTGAGGACTTGAATGTTAAATATTTTTTTGTCAGGAAAGGTTCAGGCAGATGCTCTAGAAGCTAGATTTGGAAAATACCTAACAACGGCAGGATCTCAACATTTGGTATCATTGAGAAAAGTGTTTGAAATCCAAGCCAAGAATTCAGATCCTGCTAGCCTTTAAAATTTCATCATTTGCTCGCGGAGAAGGTGGCATAGATTTAGATTCTTTTGAAACTGACTAGGTAGATGATGTCGCGTTACAACCACTACCACAAAACTTTGATAGTGTAGTGGATTTCAATGAGGAACAAATTCAGTATGTTCAGGAATACTTGCCTGTTGTCACAAACTTGTTAGGATACTGTGCCAGAGTTATTCTTAAGAAGCTGAGATGTGAGACATGCACTATTTAGCGTTATATTATCAGTGATAGAAAATGATGAAGACCATGAACTTATAAGAATGGTGGACAGAGGAGGATTGTATTTATCCTAAATGTGAGAATTTCTAGGGACCAAACTGTGAATTTTTTCTAATAATGAGGTTATTAATGCAGTTGCTTTTACGCATTTAGTTGTTAAAAACTTGGTGTCTGGAGAACACGAACACAGCTTCATGAGATGCTCATCCCAGAGAAATTTAATTGTAAGATTAGCTGTTGATGTAATTAAAAGAGAAGACCTCTTCCTGAGGAGTTTTTTGTAGTCATGTAAATCACACAGACGACAGAATTCTTCAGTGTGAAGTAAAAGTTAACAAACATCTACATTTCTCATTTTCTCCTCATTCCTACTTTTCCTTTCTCTATATGTGTAACTGCATTGTTAATAATGAATGTGCATAAAACAAGGCTATCTATCTACGTACCTACCTATCTACATTTATACTCCGCAAGCCACCCAACGGTGTGTGGCGGAGGGCACTTTACGTGCCACTGTCATTACCTCCCTTTCCTGTTCCAGTCGCGTATGGTTCGCGGGAAGAACGACTGTCTGAAAGCCTCCGTGCGCGCTCTAATCTCTCTAATTTTACATTCGTGATCTCCTCGGGAAGCATAAGTAGGGGGAAGCAATATATTCGATACCTCATCCAGAAACGCACCCTCTCGAAACCTGGCGAGCAAGCTACACCGCGATGCAGGGCGCCTCTCTTGCAGAGTCAGCCACTTGAGTTTGTTAAATATCTCCGTAACGCTATCACGGTTACCAAATAACCCTGTGACGAAACGCGCCGCTCTTCTTTGGGTCTTCTCTATCTCCTCCGTCAACCCGATCTGGTACGGATCCCACACTGATGAGCAATACTCAAGTATAGGTCGAACGAGTGTTTTGTAAGCCACCTCCTTTGTTGATGGACTACATTTTCTAAGGACTCTCCCAATGAATCTCAGCCTGGTACCCGCCGTACCAACAATTAATTTTATATGATCATTCCACTTCAAATCGTTCCGCACGCATACTCCCAGATATTTTACAGAAGTAACTGCTACCAGTGTTTGTTCCGCTATCATATAATCATACAATAAAGGATCCTTCTTTCTATGTATTCGCAATACATTACATTTGTCTATGTTAAGGATCAGCTGCCACTCCCTGCACCAAGTGCCTATCCGCTGCAGATCTTCCTGCATTTCGCTACAATTTTCTAATGCTGCAACTTCTCTGTATACTACAGCATCATCCGAGAAAAGCCGCATGGAACTTCCGACACTATCTACTAGGTCATTTATATACACTCCTGGAAATGGAAAAAAGAACACATTGACACCGGTGTGTCAGACCCACCATACTTGCTCCGGACACTGCGAGAGGGCTGTACAAGCAATGATCACACGCACGGCACAGCGGACACACCAGGAACCGCGGTGTTGGCCGTCGAATGGCGCTAGCTGCGCAGCATTTGTGCACCGCGACCGGCAGTGTCAGCCAGTTTGCCGTGGCATACGGAGCTCCATCGCAGTCTTTAACACTGGTAGCATGCCGCGACAGCGTGGACGTGAACCGTATGTGCAGTTGACGGACTTTGAGCGAGGGCGTATAGTGGGCATGCGGGAGGCCGGGTGGACGTACCGCCGAATTGCTCAACACGTGGGGCGTGAGGTCTCCACAGTACATCGATGTTGTCGCCAGTGGTCGGCGGAAGGTGCACGTGCCCGTCGACCTGGGACCGGACCGCAGCGACGCACGGATGCACGCCAAGACCGCAGGATCCTACACAGTGCCGTAGGGGACCGCACCGCCACTTCCCAGCAAATTAGGGATACTGTTGCTCCTGGGGTATCGGCGAGGACCATTCGCAACCGTCTCCATGAAGCTGGGCTACGGTCCCGCACACCGTTAGGCCGTCTTTCGCTCACGCCCCAACATCGTGCAGCCCGCCTCCAGTGGTGTCGCGACAGGCGTGAATGGAGGGACGAATGGAGACGTGTCGTCTTCAGCGATGAGAGTCGCTTCTGCCTTGGTGCCAATGATGGTCGTATGCGTGTTTGGCGCCGTGCAGGTGAGCGCCACAATCAGGACTGCATACGACCGAGGCACACAGGGCCAACACCCGGCATCATGGTGTGGGGAGCGATCTCCTACACTGGCCGTACACCACTGGTGATCGTCGAGGGGACACTGAATAGTGCACGGTACATCCAAACCGTCATCGAACCCATCGTTCTACCATTCCTAGACCGGCAAGGGAACTTGCTGTTCCAACAGGACAATGCATGTCCGCATGTATCCCGTGCCACCCAACGTGCTCTAGAAGGTGTAAGTTAACTACCCTGGCCAGCAAGATCTCCGGATCTGTCCCCATTGAGCATGTTTGGGACTGGATGAAGCGTCGTCTCACGCGGTCTGCACGTCCAGCACGAACGCTGGTCCAACTGAGGCGCCAGGTGGAAATGGCATGGCAAGCCGTTCCACAGGACTACATCCAGCATCTCTACGATCGTCTCCATGGGAGAATAGCAGCCTGCATTGCTGCGAAAGGTGGATATACACTGTACTAGTGCCGACATTGTGCATGCTCTGTTGCCTGTGTCTATGTGCCTGTGGTTCTGTCAGTGTGATCATGTGATGTATCTGACCCCAGGAATGTGTCAATAAAGTTTCCCCTTCCTGGGACAATGAATTCACGGTGTTCTTATTTCAATTTCCAGGAGTGTATATTGTGAATAACTATGGTCCCACAACACTCCCCTGTCGCCCGCCAGAGGTTACTTTAACGTCTGTAGACGTCTCTCCATTGATAACAACATGCTGTGTTCTGTTTGCCAAAAACTCCTCAATCCAGCCACACAGCTGGTCTGATATTCCGTAGGCTCTTACTTTGTTTATCAGGTGACAGTGCGGAACTGTATCGAACGCCTTCCGGAAGTCATCTACCTGGGAGCCTGTATCTAATCTTTTCTGGGTCTCATGAACAAATAAAGCGAGTTGGGTCTCACACGATCGCTGTTTCCGGAATCCATGTTGATTCCTACATAGTAGATTCTGGGTTTCCAAAAACGACATGATACTCGAGCAAAAAACATGTTCTAAAATTCTACAACACATCGACGTCAGAGATATAGGTCTATAGTTTTGCGCATCTGCTCGACGACCCTTCTTGAAGACTGGGACTACCTGTGCTCTTTTCCAATCATTTGGAACCTTCCGTTCCTCTAGAGACTTGCGGTACACAGCTGTTAGAAGGGGGGCAAGTTCTTTCGCGTACTCTGTGTAGAATCGAATTGGTATCCCGTCAGGTCCAGTGGACTTTCCTCTGTTGAGTGATTCCAGTTGCTTTTCTATTCCTTGGACACTTATTTCGATGTCAGCCATTTTTTCGTTTGTGCGAGGATTTAGAGAAGGAACTGCAGTGCGGTCTTCCTCTGTGAAACAGCTTTGGAAAAAGGTGTTTAGTATTTCAGCTTTACGCGTGTCATCCTCTGTTTCAATGCCATCATCATCCCGGAGTATCTGGATATTCTGTTTCGAGCCACTTACTGATTTAACGTAAGACCAGAACTTCCTAGGATTTTCTGTCAAGTCGGTACATAGAATTTTACTTTCGAATTCACTGAACGCTTCACGCATAGCCCTTCTTACGCTAACTTTGACATCGTTTAGCTTCTGTTTGTCTGAGAGGTTTTGGCTGCGTTTAAACTTGGAGTGAAGCTCTCTTTGCTTTCGTAGTAGTTTCCTAACTTTGTTGTTGTACCACGGTGGGTTTTTCCCGTCCCTCACAGTTTCACTCGGCACGTACCTGTCTAAAACGCATTTTACGATTGCCTTGAACTTTTTCCATAAACACTCAACATTGTCAGCGTCGGAACAGAAATTTTCGTTTTGATCTGTTAGGTAGTCTGAAATCTGCCTTCTATTACTCTTGCTAAACAGATAAACCTTCCTCCCTTTTTTTATATTCCTATTAACTTCCATATTCAGGGATGCTGCAACGGCCTTACGATCACTGATTCCCTGTTCTGTACATACAGAGTCGAAAAGTTCGGGTCTGTTTGTTATCAGTAGGTCGAAGATGTTATCTCCACGAGTCGGTTCTCTGTTTAATTGCTCGAGGTTATTTTCGGATAGTGCACTCAGTATAAGGCCTACATTTTATTAACAAATACTTCATTAACAGCAGTATTCTGATACATATCTGACAATTTTCACGAGGCAGGCAGACAAAGGCGTCTGATTTATAAAATATCTCCTTTGCTTTGTTGGTTAAAAATGTGTTTATAACTAAACTATTTCCGGTGACAATATCGGTGCGAGCTTTGGTGAATCATTTATGTCCAAGTGAATTACACTTTGGTCGAAGTAACTAAACTTACGATCACCAGAATAATTACATGATCCTGTCTGGTATCTTTCACTGTAAGTATCTCTATCGCAGTAATCCTATTAGTATAATTTACAGGCTGTGGTGTATGTAGGTTTCTGTTGCAACAATTTTCATAACAAGCAATAAAATTTTGCATATGATCTCAAAACACAACAGAAGCAAATTACAGTGTATTGTAACAAGTCTAACATGCATTTAAAGCTATAGCATACAGGAACGGCACATTTTCTGTGAAAATCTTAAAGGGCACGCAATTTCCTTGTAAATGACACACAGACTGATCTTCGAGAACTAAGTTGTGTCATTTTGTTATGCTTTTATGAAAGAAGTACATTCGCAGCGACAGCCAAGCGACGATGACGTAAGAGTTGCGCCGTGAGGCCCGTGTAAAATTTCCCGTCCGAAAAATGCAGCCTTATGGTATACTGGATTTTATTATCACTGAGAAATGTTTCGTTTTTCGTCGTTTAAGCGCTCCATCTATTTTAGTTAGTAGATAATAGTTTTCAGTTACAGATACCTGTACAGTTCTTTTGTTTTAATAAAACATTCTCGGGTTTCAAGCCGCGTCAAGTGGGTTACTGCCTACGAGCTTTCGGCAGAGATCTCCTCTGCCATTGTCAAGTGGTTGACAGTAGTGTGGTTGTCATTGCCGTGCTTATATAGTTGCGCCGTCGCTCGTGACGTCACTGGTGCTCGGTCCCGCACCATTTATGGTAATGTTTTGACCGCGCGACCGCCGGGCCCGCTTCAACTCCCTCTACACCGGATCCCACGCTGTACTCAACTGCAATCCACCGTGTCTATTGAAGGGGTTGTTAGAAATTCTAATCTCTATGGCTTCGTGCCTCACGCTATCCCAGAAGCCATTAGTCCGTTTAATAATAGACATTTCATTGAATGCAATTCGGTGTCCGTTTTCTAGAGCTACAGCTGACTTTTCGGGATAGCGCAGACGGTAACACCTTTCATGTTCTATTCGGCGCTGTTCAATAGTGCGAACTGTCTTGCCGACATAGAACTGCCCATATCCATGCGGTATCTTTTAAATTCCCGGCGTTCTTAGGCCTACGTCTTCTGTCACAGATTTCATTAGTTGCCCGATCTTTGACAGATGCCTGAAGATTGTGTCTATTTTATGCCTCTTCATGAGCCGACTAATCTTCCCCGTTGTCGAACCACAAAACGGTAAGAATGCAACCCGCTGGGTGTCTTTTTCAGAGGCTTTCTTCCTTTGAGGCTTGGATGACACTGCTTGTAAGATCTGTTTGTTACTGTAACCGTTTTCCTTAAAAACTTGGCGTAAGTGTCTCAATTCTCTCGGCAAGTTTTCAGCGTCTGAGACGGTTTCAGCTCGATGTACTAATGTCCTCAGAACCAACTGTTTCTGTTCTGGGTGATGGAGGCTGATCGCGAGCAGATACCGATCCCTGTGAGTGGACTTGCGGTAAACGCTATGACCTAGAGACCCATTGGGTTTAAGACGGACAAGAACTGCGGCGCCGCGGTTCTTTCCGCCCCTTTACAACTTACCTGCGCCTATCTGTGAACATTGTCTCAGCATATCATCAGTAGGGAAGCCGAGCGAAACCTACTGTACTTCGACGTGAACCAGGCTGCAATTAAAGTCACTAATCTACGTTTCGGGAGAAAGTTTTCACACGAAATGAAAGGTTGGAAATTTTGTCTTCAATTAATATATTCTGAAACTTAGGTGAACAAGTATTACTGCCAAGCCCGCGCTAGTCTTAACACAGTCACAATCCCTTTCACTCACGTTAGCAAGTTTGTGGTGTTGCATTTCCCGAAAACGTAATAGCTACAAAAATACTGATTGTTTTTGATTGATAATGCTCGCCAAATATTAAGTCTGTCGGTACCTAATGCAGTCACGGTTTTTAGCCACCGACCTGCTCAATACGCCACCCGGAATATATGTCTTATCTCGTCACAAAATTCTATTAAAAATTCCGAAATTTTTACACACACATCGGAATACTTATGCCGTCACTTTACAACACTTTTGATGTACGAGACACTGCTAGATCCGGCAACTTATCATTTCCATCGGAACTACTACTACACGCGTTCGAACTGTTTCATGGCTAGGCTTTCACTCTTCTCTAGAATACTCTAAGTCTTCTCTACCAGGAGAGAAAGGCGTGCGAAGAATGTTGCTTTACCATTGGTCAGTTTTCTCAACAGCCAATAGCAAAACAACAGTCCGCGCATTTCATCAATAACCAATCGCAAAATAATAAACCTAACGACTGCACTTTTTACCGAAGTAATTATCAAATATGCTAAAGTTTTGCTTATGCATTAAGTTATTTACTATTGTTGTTTATACCCGAATTAGCTTTCCCTTTACCATAAACTTACTTTACAAATCTATTCTACAAAAATCCCCTGTGTCCATATCCATAATTCTTCGAAATGTTCCCACACTAAATCCTACTACACAACTCGTTAAACAATTATCTTCATATTAACCTTAAACCACGCTCACGCATCATTCATACTGCTAAAACATATTTGTAACATTTTTCATACACAAAAAGACATAATAACACTTTATGAAAATACTAGAACAGTTTATGTAAAACATTCTATTACTTTAGTGCATTCTAGTGGGCACAATCGAAACTAAAATCACAGTCCCCCTATCCAATATCGTCCTCTATCGGCTGATACATAAACTACGTGCGCGTCCAGTCTCGCGTCACCATCTGTCACTATCCACTTCTGAGACACATCTCCCACTTAACCGCCTCCAAGGCAGGATCGTTACACGGCGCTACGCTTCAGTACGTCCAAGAACGGCAGGGAACCCTCCTTCTCAACTTCCATTGTGAAGCTGATGTGGTCGTGGATGCTGTTAAGGTGCTCCAGGAACTCTTCTGACTTTTCTTGTCCATGTGGCCAAATGAAGAAGGTATCGTCGTCGTAGCAATAAAAACAGCTCGGCTTTGCAGGAGCCGTGTCCAAGGGGATGTCTCCGAAATGCTCCATAAAGAGGTTGGCTACTGCTGGACGTCCCATCGCCACGCCTTCAGTTTGGTTAAGTTATTCGCCATCATGTAAGAAATATGATTACTTCAGAGTGTGCTTAAATAAATCCACGATGGTTTCGTCAAAGAGCTGGGACAGCAAGTCAATAGAGTCGGTGATAGGGACACTCGTGAATAAAGAAACCACATCGAAGCTAACCGTAATATCCCCTTCAACCAGTCGCAGACCTTTCATCCGGTTGATGAAGTCCGCCTTATTCTTTGTACGGTGTCCACAGTGCCCAACGTGCGTAGAGAGGAGGTTGGCCAGATGTTTAGCAAGATAGGTCGGCGATCCGAAGGTACTCACTATTGGCCTCAACAGTGTGTCCTTGTCATGCACCTTCGGCAGACCACAGAACGTGAGTGGTTCAAAAATGGCTCTGAGCACTATGGGACTTAACTGCTGTGGTCATCAGTCCCCTAGAACTTAGAACTACTTAAACCTAACTAACCTAAGGACATGACACACATCCATGCCCAAGGCAGGATTCGAACCTGCGACCGTAGCGGTCGCGCGATTCCAGACTGTAGCAACGTGGGTGGTTTTGGTGCCTTGGGGAGGAGGTTCTTAATAGTATTCTCTTCCAGCGATGAACGTTTGAGATGCTCCGAAGCCTTCCTCACTATTCTGGATGTTGGGTGCCGAGGTAATTTTTGCTATGTGTCTTCTCCAACATCTGTCTGATTTTTGTGTCATAGTCGGCTCGTTTCATCAAGACGACAGCATTGCCCTTGTGAGCTGGTACGACGACGGTGAGAGGATCATTCCGGAGAGCACTGAGGCCACTGCGTTCGGCTCTAGTCGTGTTTGAAGCTGGTGGTTTGGATTTTAAAAGAATACGGATCGTTTCTCTACGAATTTCCTCAGCCACATCGCTTGGAAACTTGCGAGCCGCTTGTTCAACACCACTCAATATGTTAGCGAAAGGGATGCTTCGTGGCGAAGGAGCAAAGCTAAGTCCCTTCTTAAGTGCTGAAATGGCAGCTGCGTCGATGTTTCTTGCTGCCATGTCGATCACAGCACGTTCCGTAACTTTATGTTCTGCTCCATGTTGTTGCAGCGAAATCCTACCGAATTTCCCTTTCTGCTTCTCCGTTGCGCTCTGTCTCGATGATGTTTGCTGTGCAACAGTTGCTTTATCGATCCAGTCCCAATCCAAAGCTGAAAGTTACCTTGTCAGTTACAGGTGAATGGCCAAAAGCTCACGACCGTTTGTATCCAGCTGTTTTCTGGTGAAATGTATCCTCTCCCGCAGCAGGGCGAAGGTAGCAAGGCGATAACTTCTTCTGGCTGCCGTGGTGTCGATGTGCTGGTTAACGATGGCAAAACGTGGAACCGTCTTCTCATCACGGCAGCGTAGTAGGAAGGCGAGCGAGCTTACTTGTTAGTAAATTAGCCTTCTAAACGGGCAGCTTTCCCAGGCGCTTGATGCTGCGCCACGTCTCCTCCCCGTAGAGGTACGTTATGTACGAAAGCATGCTTCTCGGGTTTCAAGCCGCGTCAAGTGTCTTTTTTCTCTTTTGTTTCTTCTTTTGTCAAGAACAATGCACAGTTCAGTAACTGGTGAACCATTAGCCATTGGGATTATATCTTCTGCCTCTACAATGTTTTCAGATCGTAAGAAGGGACAGACGATTCATCGTGAGGCTAGTGAATAACGAACTAAGGAATATTATAAAATCACGTGGCTAAGAAGCAGGGCAGGAAAGTAAAACAAGGTTATCTACTTGCTGCCTGTTATACAGGCGCATCTCTACAGTCTGTTGCAAAAAGTCGAAAAGGCGTAATTACCACTGATATGGCCTCTTTTTGTACTTCTGGTAAAAAGCGTCCACGATATGAAGTACGTAAGTTTCACTATCGTTACTTGGATATGGATGTTATAAGGGACATTATACTATGTACATGTGGACATCACATTTCCACTGCAAGCTAGAAACAGTCGAAAAGCAGTCACAAATAACAATGTTTTCCAGAACGAGATTTTCACTCTGCAGCGGAGTGTGCGCTGATATGAAACTTCCTGGCAGATTAAAACTGTGCCGGACCGAGATTGGAACTCGGGATCTTTGCCTTTCGCGGGCAAGTGCTCTACCAACTAAGCTATCCAAGCACGACTCAAGCCCCCTCCTCACAGCTTTACTTCTCTCAGTAAAGCCGTTAGGACAGTGCATGAGTCGTGTTTGGGTAGCTCAGTTGGTAGAGCACTTGCCTGCGAAAGGCAAAGGTCCCGAGTTCGAGTCTCGGACCGGCACCACACAGTTTTAATCCGCCAGGAAGTTTCCACAATGTTTTCATTGGCTCTTCGAGATGATAAAAAGCATTTCAATTGTTGCATGCACATTATCAGCATTAATAAACTAATTATACAAAAGAAAAAATGGTCTGTATTATTAGCAAAGAAGGAATATCGTAAAAGAGTGTGGTGATTAGATTTGTTTAATTTGTAGAAATGTACTGCTGACAAAGGCAGATTACTTTCATGACAATTTTTTCGAACTCCAGCTCACAAGGTACACATGGTTAGCTTCTGCATTCCTATCGCGCGCATTATCCTCCGCTGCTGACAATACACTGACCATTGTGTAGTGCGACAGATCAATTGTTTATTTTTCTCAGTAACAACTGTTTTATTTGTGATCGCACATTGTCAGTTTGGCAAGCGTAGGTGAGAAATTAGCATCCAGTATGTACCTATCATTCCGCCCGAGGGAACGGTCGTCATTATTTTAATACTTCTCATATCAAGAGAAGGAATAAAATCCTTTTGTAAGTTTCCATTCCAGTCGCTCAGTGTTAAAAATACGAATGTTCCATCAGATTTCTAGTACCATTGTGAAAAACGGCAGCAAAACGACTATTCACATTAGTATGTAGAATGTGTGAGACTGGCGATACACCGTCATACATTTGGGAAAACATCATCCAAACAGTTCCGAAGACAGTATGATCCGACAAGTGGAAGAATCACGGCGTAATCAGCTTAGCAGCTCATGCATTCAATTTGCTGACAAGAATAATGTACAGAAAAATGAAAAAGAAAATTGAGGAAGGCTCCAAAGAGGAATTCGTTCGAAGAAGCATCAGCATTTATGAGTAACGGCCACATTTCCCTTGTTGACACGTTTAATTGTACTTTCTTTGCCAAAACACAGTGTAATTTGCTCGAACTCATCTCACAGCAGCTATTGACACAGAATTCTGAAATAGAGTTCTCCGGTAAACAAGTAATTGGCAATCACAAAGCTCAATAGCTTACGAAAAACCCCGTCGATAACTCTTAAAAATTAGTCAGTGGAGTGAAAAAGAAACCAAAAAAACAAAAAGGGAAGTATTTATATATCGCCATAGAAAAGGAAATTCCCTGTGTTTACGAATTGACAAAATAACCTCCTCCTTGTGTCTTATCATTCGCCAAACTCTCGTTTCGATGTCTCGAGCGATTTAGGAGATATGAGAGATGTTGCATTTCATTCTCGCGGGCGTGAGATCGGAAGTGAGCGCGCTACATAGAATCCATTTTCTCGAGATCGGAGGCAGATAAAGACCTCCTCCTAAGTCTAAACAATAATTCAACATGTTAGCTAAATTTCAAATTTCTTATCAGTGTTTTACATATGTTCCTTTCCTCGTCGATTCTGTGCCTCCTCATTCCTTATCACTCCAACTAATTTTAAATATGCTTCTGTGACATCAGAACTCAGATGCTTCGATTTTCTTCTGTTCCGGTTATCCCACAGTTCATGTTTGACTACCATACAATGCTGTGTCCCAAACGTACGTTATCAGAAGTTTATTCCTCAAATAAAGGTCCACGCTGCAGTTACAGCCACGAACGATGGCGGTTGAACTTAGACTTGTTCTGCGCATCTACATCACGCGTTCTCCGACAACCAATGAGCGTTCATTAATGTTCTCAGTGATCTGCCGTGAATGTCAAAGCCAATTCGAGTATTAAGGGTGCTGGTGAATTTCTCCTACATTCGTTGCGAGCTATCACGGCAGATGGTGGTGGTAGGCAACAGTTCTGCATAAGCAAGCGACAGACACAATTTGCATTATACACGCTTTCTTGAAGCACAGAGCATGTGTCCGTCCGTGGCTAGTGCTGCGCGAATCGTTACTATTCTTGGATCGGACTGCAGTAGATTTCTCTTGGTCAGGAATTCCCTTTATACCAGTGCTAGTCTCCTTATTATGTCCTCTTTGCACCATGGGTTATTTTGCTGCTTAGATAACGGAAGTCCTTAACTTCATCCACTTCGTCAACCCCAATGCTGGTGTTAAATTTCTCGCTGTTGTTACTTCTGCTACTTCTCATTACTTTTGTCTTTCTTCGATTTACTCTCAATCCGTATTCTGTACTATTAGACTCTCCATTCCATTCAACAGGTTCCGTAACACTTCTTCACTTTCACTGAGGATAGCAGTGTCACCAGCGAATTTTATCATTGATATCCTTTCATCTTGAAGTTTAACCCCAGTTTTGAACCTTTCTTTTATTTCCGTCAAGACGTGTACATCCAACAGTAGGTGCGATAGACTGTATCCCTGTCTTGCACTCATCTTAATCCGAGCACTTCGTTCTTCGTCTTCCAGTATTGTTCCGTCTTGGTACTTCTACATATTATATATTACCTGTCTCTGCCTCTAACCCATATTTTTTGAATTTCGAACGTGTTGCACCATTTTACACTGTCGAACACTTTTCCAGGTCTACATATCTTATGAACATGCCTTGGTTCTTCTTCACTCTTGCTTCCATCATCAACCGGAAAGTGAAGCATTCCTCTTTGGAGCCTTCGCCTTTCCTAAATCGAAACTGATCGTCGTCTAATAGGTCCTCAATTTTCTTTTTCATTTTTCTGTACATTATTCTTGTCAGCAAATTGAATGCATGAGCTGCTAAGCTGATTACGCCTTGATTCTTCCACTTGTCGGATCACGCTGCCTTCTGAACTGTTTGGATGATGTTTTCCCAAATGTATGACGGTATATCGCCAGTCTCACACATTCTACATACTAATGTGAACAGTCGTTTTGCTGCCGTTTTTCACAAATTTGAAATCTGATGGAACATTATCAGTCCATTGTGCATTATTTGGTCATAAATCGTCCAAAGCTGTTTTAAATTCTGAGTGTAATAATGGATCTCCTATCCCTTCCCTTTTGACTCCTGTTTCTTCTTCTATCACGTCATCAGACAAGTCCCTCCCCCCCCCCCCCCCTCATAGAAAAATCCAAAACAAGTCATTCTCTCTACCCACTCTCTCCTTCGCATTTAACAATAGAATTCCTATTGAATCCTTAACGTTACCGTCTTTCTTTTAATTTCACCGAAGGTTTTTTTTTTTTTTGGCTTTTCTATATGCTGAGTCAGACATTCTGACAATCATTTCTTTCTTAATTTTTTCATATTTTCCATACAGCCATTTCGCCCTTCCTGAGTGACTTTTATTGTATTTTTGTATTCCTAGATCTCCTTCAACATTTTTCTACTTCTTCCTTTCGTCGATCAACTGATGGTTTCTTCGCGGTTACCTCCCTTTCACCTATGTTTGTCTGTCCAGCATCTCTGATTGCTCTTTTTATTGTTGTCCACTACTATTCAAGTGAACTGCCTACTATGGTATCCCTTATCTCAGTATCCACATTCAGCGAATACCAAACACGTCTTATCATTCCTCAGTACTTCAGTACCCACTTCCTTCCACACTGACTTTTCCGGGTGATTCTCTTAAGCTTCAGTCTACATTTCATCATTCTAAATTGTGATGTGAGTCTACATATGCTCGTGGGTACGCTTTACGATCCAATATCTGATTTCGGACTCTCTGCCTCACCTTCACGTAATCTAAATGGAATCTTCTTGAATCTCGTTTGCGTTTCGAAGTATACCTTCTCATCTTGTCACTCTTCAACATAGTATTCTCTATGAGAAACTGAAACTTACTGCAGAACTCAATTAGTCTTTCTAATTTGTCATTCCTAGTGTCAAGCCCATATTCTTCCGATCTCTTATTCTACTCCTTCCCCTAAAACCACATTCCAGTTCCCCAAGACCATTAGATTTTCATCTCTCTTTACTTGCTGAATTACCCGTTCAGTATCCTCATATACTTTCTCTATCTCTTCATCTTCTGCTTGCGATGTTGGCATGTATATCTGAACTGTTGCTGTTAGTATTGGTTTGCTGCTGATTATGATGAGAACAACCCTATCACTGAACTGTTCACAGTGATTCGCTCTTTGCTTTACCTTCCTTTCATAATTAATCCTTTTCCTGTTATACCATTCTCTGCTGCTGTTAATTCCCTATACTCGTCTGGCCAGAAATTCTTGTTTTCTTTCCATTTCACTTCACTGTTCTGCGTGTATCTAGATTGGTCCTTAGCATTTCCCTTTTCAGATTTTCTAACTTCACTAAACCGTTCAAACTTCTGACATTCCATGTCCCAACTCGTAGTAAGTTGCCGTTTCATTGGTTAGTCAGTCTTTTTTTCTGATGCTCATTTCCTGTTGACATTCCTCTATCAGATATCCTAAAACGGAACAAATCCAGAATCTGTTGCTAGTGGTCCCCGTCGGAGTTTCGAGTCCTCCCTCGGGCATGGGTGCGTGTTTCCCTTAGCGTAAGTTAGTTTAACTCAAGTAGTGCGCAAGCTTAGGGACCGATGACCTCAGCAGTTTGGTCCTCTAAGACGTTACTAAAAGAATGAGATTTTCGCTCTGCAGCGGAGTGTGGTTCGCAGGAGAGCTTCTGTAAAGTTTGGAAGGTAGGAGACAAGAAACTGGCAGAAGTAAAGCTGTGAGTACCGGGCGTGAGTCGTGCTTCGGTAGCTCAGATGGTAGAGCACTTGCCCGCGAAAGGCAAAGGTCCCGAGTTCGAGTCTCGGTCGGGCACTCAGTTTTAATCTGCCAGGAAGTTTCACGTTACTAAAAATTTTCAATTTGTTGTCAGTGGAGAGATCATCATGACACTTTTTCATTTACACACCTAACGTCCTGTGGATACACAGTATGTGTCTTTAATGCAGTACTTTCCAATACCTTCCGCAGCCTCATGATGTTGACCATTACTCTTTCTTCCGCTTTTTGAGTTCCCACCCCAAGGACAAGATAATGCCCTGAATCCCTGTCTGCTACTACTCCACCCCCTTTGACAATACCATTGGTAGAACAATTGTGACTTGTTCTGCCGAAAATCTTCGGCCGCCATTGCTGAAAATGTTATCAGTAGCAAAGTTCGAACCACTGATTCAAGGTTGCAGCTTAGAAATTCATCTAAGGTGTAATTAATTCTCACTACCTCTCTTGACACCTCCGCGACGGAGATCAGAATAGTGACGCTCAGCCTTTAAATCATGTTGATGTCTTAATTGGTTGCCGACGAAAACCTTTCGGACACACCGCTGCTCAGAGTCGCTACGAAATCATGCCTTAGCAGAGTAGTCAAGAGAAGGGGTGAGCTGTGGTTAGGGGGAGGTGTGACGACTGTCCCATGGTAGCGTTGAGCAGCTTTGCGATGAAGTCTGGTGCCATTGTGACACCATCAACCCACACTGTACCCTCGACGAACTTCTGTGCTATTGCCTCATTTTCATTTTCGCAAGTGTCGGCACCTTCATGCCAATTTAGAACCTTTGTGTCATAATTGGAGAAAATGATGGGCTTTCATAAAAAGAGACCAATTCTGTTGCGCACGTTCTTGATTTCATAAAATTGTTGCTGAACTTAATCACGGTCTTCTTCGCACATACTTTTTTGTCATATAATAATAGCTTTCAAGTGAATATTAGATAAAGATTTAACACTTTCAGTGTTTCTACAGCATATCAGTTTAAGCATTTTATCGTAGCCTTATCATAATGGGTCAGAAAACAGAAAATCGGTACCAACAGACGTTAGTGAAAAAGCTGTTTTAAGAAGAATTACAATAATTACCAATTCATTAAAATCCTCTTAAGAAATGTGTTAAAATATCCACCAAGCTACTCCAAAACAAGAGGTTTTTCTTCGTAGTGCACCTAAAGGAAACTAGTTCTCAAATTTTACACGGTGGTAGTAGGGGAGTATAGTTTCACTTATAACTTTTACCTGAAGGCAAGAAAAGATGCAGTTTCTCCACTTCCTTCAAAACTGTTATAGACTCGATTACAATGTAGAAATTCCTATCCAAACACGCAACGTAATAACTGTAATATCTTCAGACATGCTACGAGTGCCGGGGCAAACGTTTTACAGTTTTGATCAGAGTCTCGTTAAAGAAACTGTGCTAGGATGAACACATTGTTTTAAGAATACTTTTTTCTCTTCTTGTTACTTTATAGTATGTTTGAAGATGAAATGGAAAATATTGCTGTTCAATATTTCATGCTCTCTAAAGAGAACGGTCAGAATTCGCGTGCAATGACTTACACGTAAGCAGAAGACATATTTTAATCTACAGTGAAAGGAAGACGAAGGAAAATAAGCTGAGAGAACTTTTTTTCTGTCATACGATGTTCAGTATAATATTGACAGTGTACTCTTTACACACTCAATAATTATTTATTTTCAAAAAGTCTCAGACATAATAGCCACATGAATGGAAAACCACGTCAAAAATGTAAGACAGAAAGACAGCTGTATTTATGACGGAAGTAGGTTATGCCAAAAGTCCATGTACGGGCCGTACACGTTAGTTCCGCTGCTGAGAGGAGATGTTATCACCAGATAGTTTTTGGACGATTCGTCATACTCCTTCCACGTCTCCGTCAGTAGGGAGTCCAGTTGTGGAGTTGGATTGCTGAAACAATAAAAGCTATATCACTGTTCAAAATATTTATTCATTTGTACAGCTACCTCAGAAGAATAACAAACGAATAGCTACCAGTTTCAAATCTCATTTAGAAAAATAAATAATATTACGACCCGATTTCATTTATTTCTGAAACTTATCTTTCGATGTTGTGATTCATATGTAGGCTACAGATGACAGAAACCAAATTAATGATATAATGCGTGATCTGCGGTTCTTGCTCACAGGAAACTAAATACAGCTCTAAAACTTCGCAGCACATTAGTGTGTGCCGGAGTGAAACTGGACCTTGAACACTTGCCTTTAACAGTCACCTTACACAATGAGGAGTCTAGAAAAAGTTTTAACCCACCAATAAGTATTGCAACTGAGTACTGCGCCCTGCACAATGAAAAGTTCATTCTGTGAACACAGAATTGTATAAAATTTTTGGAAACGTTAGCAGCGATCTTTAAAATTAAAATTAAAATATTAAAAACAGTCTTGATCGCAACTTATATATTTTTATTGGAGTGACCGGTTTAGATTCTATTTAAGAACCAACTTCAGACTCTGAAACAACATATTACCAGATACAGGGATCGTTATAATAGTAAGTATATACAACAAAATGTAGAACTAATAAATAAATATGCCCAGAACGGTGGGTGGACTCCGTGGAGCAAGTTGCGTCGACCCTCGACGCTGGAATAACTGCTAATCGGACAAGGAGGGAACGGTTATTAAAGAGGCTTGGTCGCGCCAACCGTCCTGAGTGTGACATCATTGCTAGCCAATCAGACTAGAAGTAGATTAAAAAGTGCGTTATAGATAAATTAAATCGTAACATCAATATAAGTGACTATTCGTCATAAAATATAAACAATAAAGGTTACTTGGTTTAAGATCAGCTAAAAGTATGCTACCCTCTAACGTCTATTCTGCGAAGATGCACCAAAGGTTGTTAAATCGACAGGCAGACGCTACTCGCAAAGATTCAGCGAGGGTTGCCGTGGAAACGGCGTCCTATTCCGATGTGGCAGTCTACAGTGCTGTCAAAGATTACAATAGGCGAGGACCAACGGCCTCTGTCGATATAACATGTTGGAGATAATTAGACGGTGAATAACAGTTATATTATATCGTAACATCACATAAGTCTCATTGTCCGTCATGAGATATAAGCTGTAAAAGTTATAGATTTAAGATCGGCTGAAAGTACGCTGCCCTCTAATGTCAGTTCTGTAAAAGATGCACCAAAGACTGCTATTGATAGTGAGACGTTGCTAGCGGAGGTACATCGACAGTTGCGGTGGAAACGACGTCTTATTCCGATGCGACAGTCTACAGAGTAGTCAAAAATCGCTATAGCTGAAGACCAACGTCCTCTGTCGATATAACATGTTGGAAATAACTTTATGTGATGGTGGTTTTAACAGTCATTACAATGAGTGCGTGAGGAGGCAGTCTTCACACTAGTGCATAGTGAAAGACACAGATATTACGGAGTAATATAAAGCTACTACATGCAGGTTCTATTTTATCTAGTATTGATTACGAAAAAGTTAAAAAGTAGAATCATGATGCTATTAAGTAGAATGCTGGCAATATTCTTGTAAACTAAGGGAACTAATCCCGTAATGAGAGATAGTTGACACTAATATGTGACATAAACGTTACATTACGTATAGCATTTGGAGGATAGAAACTCTATAACCAAGAAACCATGAGAAATATAGGAAAAATGTGGTATTATTTGCTAGAATTGACGTACAGTAAATCCAAGTTTTTTCATGAACGTAATGAGGCAACAGCAATGGTTATATCAAGATATAAAATATGAAATATGTAAAAAGTATAAAAACAAGATTATGTCCTTGATCATAAAAGCGCTAATAATAAAATCAAGAGTCAAAATGATTTATAAAAAGAGCAAGGACATAACGTATTTGAGAACAAAAGAGAAGTATTACTTATAATAAGTCTTCAAAAATATCAAAGAAAAACTTTTCTCTGAAGTCGAGCTGCTCGTTGAGTAAGACTAGAGGTTTGTTTTTATAATCTGCATAAATTTCTAATTCTTCCAACGAATTTAGTATAGGTCCTTTTGGGGCAATATGAACAATTTTTAAATTATTTTGAATTGATCCTTCTGAATGATTACAGTCATTGAAATGTTGGCCAAATAAGGATTTATTACGACTAGTGCCTGATGTATGATCTTAAAAACGAACAGAAAAATTGCGGCCAGTTTGTCCGATATATTGTTTCTCGCAATCATCACATTGTAACTTATAGACTCCAGAGTTTTGGTAGCTGGTAACTTTTTGATCAGTATTATATCTGTTTTCAAGCACTGGTCATTTAGGTATCTGCTATCTTTTTGATCAGTATTATGTTTAAGTCTGTTTTGAAGCACTGGTCATATTGTTATGACAGAAATGACGCAAGGAAGTAACAAGATTTTGTGAAAGTTGATGTTTAAATGTCGTGCTTATCTGCAGCAATCAGTATGGACTAGCTAGAAAATGTTAGATTTCATAGATGGGCAGTAGCTGCAAGCGGCTCTGTCTTCCGATTTCTACCGATATTTACCAATGAAAAGCAGTGAACATTTTTAATAATGGGGGCACGGCGAGCTTGCGCTATCGCATTCTGTCGTTTTTTGTTCGTTTTGCTCGCGTTCCGCGAGAACTTCCATTAGAACTTCCTCTGTAAGTACGAATCGAGTAAAAACTGAGCCAGATCAACGCATCGCTGCTGAAGAAGAGCCGTTTGCGTTTATACTGCAAAACACATCCGTTTATTCCGTTCAATGATCTGCTCCATTCCTATAATTAGATAACTTTTGAAATTCACGTGTTCCTGGACAACGTGCGAGTCGATTTTAATGAACATTTTATCGCCATATGCAATTCATGAAGTGCAATCACAACTTGAAGACGTTCAGTACGTGTCTGAGATGGTTGATGCATCAAACAACACAAGTTTAAAATGAGTCCCGATTAGAGTTAGATATTTCACTCCTAACGAACCTGTTCAGTTCTAAATTAGCTCTTTCCAGAAAACTGGTGCAGAAACAGCAGAACTATGGGCTATTTATGTTTTGGGCCTCTTAAGAAAGTAAAACGTAGTTGACAAGATCATCGCATTTTGTATAGATAATTGTAACCCTGATTTTGGTGGGTTCCTGAAGGCTGGGATAAACAACGTTTATTCCATATTGAGAAGCATGCTCAAAATGAACCTTAAAGGCAATGCTTTCGTGTAGCCCAGGTGATGTACAACGGTGTACAGACAAGTGCAGACATTGTTCTATATCTATTCTGTGCGTGTGGAAGAACTGAAATCACTGCGTGATTCTATTGCTACTTAAGATAAGCTAATTCTTGGTAGTATTAAAACCAGATGGTTGTCATTGCTGCCTGGAGTTAGAAGACTTATTGATTTATTTGTATGAACCTCTAAAGTCTTATTTCTTGTCTCAATATATGTCCTACACAGCTAAAACAGTTTTTTGAGGACAACCATTCACTTCCTTGTCTTCATTTAACGCAAAGCCAACTGAAAATGTTTTCAAATTGAATCCAAAAGTTGGAAACAACCAGAATGTCTGAGACTGAAGCAGCTGAAGAACTAGAATTGATTCAAGAAAAAATCAGTAACCGTAATTTAGTATGTTTCAAATTTCAGTTAACGGTACTGCGTCACTGTTAATTTATTTAGAAAATAAAGGTGTTTACATTCATTCGAAATATGACCCAATACAAATATGACACTTTCGGAAGATGTTTAGAAAAGTGGGGGTTCTCCAGAACCTGTAATAACGGAAAACAACTCTAGCTTAATTGGTGGTAGTCGACCCCTTTCACCAGAAGAGGTGGAAATCTTAACTAGTTTCCAAAGGACTTCCCAGAAATGTTACTGACACACATCAACGTGGATAAAATACGAGAGCTATGCGCAGCGATATGCATTTCAGACCATACGTTACACTCAGCACAGAGTATACTTCATCAACGTCGTAAGCGAAGTCTTCGGTCGAAGCTACCGGCTCACAAAACACAGAAAGTTTAGATGCACATGTTTAAACAAATTATTACATAGTAAATTCATAATCATTCGTTTGTTCTGAACTTAATATGAATCATCTCCATAATGACGGTGCCAGCCACTTCGATTGCATAGAAATAATAGCACACTGAACAGCAATGTTGGAAGATCTATAATCATAAGGGAAGAAAAAGGAAGAAAGATTAAGATTTAACGTCCTGTCGACACCGAGGTAATGTTATGCGGAGCAGAAGCTCGGAATGTTTCAGGAATGGAGAAGGAATTCGGCCGTGTCCTTTTAAATGAGCCGACCCGACATTTTCGTAGAGGGATTTAGGGAAGTCATGGAAACCCTAAACCTGGGTGGCCGGCAAGGATTTTAACCACTCTTCTCCTGAAATCGAGACCAGTATTCATTCAATATCAGTTGTACTCTGCATCAGTTCTCAGGTTGTGGTATACTGTCTGTAATAATTTAAACTTGTTATCAGCACATGGACGGCTGGAGTTCTCCTGGATGTCATCTAAATTGGCTACATAAGCAATTCGACGCTACTTACTGATTATTACCCATGAAAATGATCATTTTTAATAAATATATTACTTACTCATATTTGGCGAAATTGGCCCACATAGCTGTCATCTGTGCTCTGACGATTCCTCCATCAGAATTAGGGTCAAGTGACGATGATGCGAACAAGTAGTATACGTCATCCCCGTGAGTTGCGCCTGAAAGTACATAACAGATTTGTGATCCCCGATATACCATTAACATTTAATGTTCAGCGCGCAATGATATGTAAATTTGTTATATTTCTATTGTGTACTCCAATGATTCGTTCGAAACAGCACATTTTATGGTGTACTGATTACTTTTGTTATGAACGATCGGTTCAGTTTTCCGTTCGATTTCAAAAGTTAATTTGTTTCAGTTACTTTATTCCCAGTGCAAGAAAACACTGCACCTTGCTAAGCGTAGAGTTAAGAGCTAATTTGAGGCCCTTTCTTTCTGGCGTAGCACTGACACACGATACATAAGAATAATTTCTCTTTGTGAGTTCAGGCAGGAATACAACGGTAGCTCTGGTGACAAACGTTAACATAGCCTTAAGACTTCACACACTGCATTATATATCTTATAACGACAATACAAAGGCCCAAATTCCTATCCTGTATCACTTGAAATTGAATTGCTTGGACGTACGTTTGTGCTTCGCGGCTGTACCAGACGATAATGATGATTCCGATTCTCGCCAAATTAGATCTGCCCTATCACTAGTCCTGGCTGAGAATGTTCTCCATGTTTCCTATATGTACAAGAGAAGAAGCAAGTTTTTTACACTGAAAATGTTGTGAACGGTCTTAAGTTGAAGGAAGGAACGGATCAACAGCCGGATCATCAACGTCTAAGAACAAATATTTCCAATCAAGTGTTGCTAAAATCGTTAACGTTATTGTAGTGTTTATAGTAAAATCAACTGTTACACGAGACTACTCTCTTGTACGAAGTGGAGTAAGTTCTTTGTACAGTAATTCCTGGAGTTTCCACAGTCGCATAGAAGGGCGAAGAGAAAACTGAGTATTCGTTCATGCAATGCTTTGTAACGTACTCTCTTACCGAGCAGCTACGTTATGTGTGTGCTGTAATT
The DNA here is from genome assembly GCF_021461385.2 of Schistocerca piceifrons. Classification (NCBI taxonomy): domain Eukaryota; kingdom Metazoa; phylum Arthropoda; class Insecta; order Orthoptera; family Acrididae; genus Schistocerca; species Schistocerca piceifrons. The sequence continues at coordinate 709,134,629 of NC_060139.1, read as the reverse complement.
TTAGTGAGTTATATTTCTGAGTTTTACGTGGTGAGCTAATACTTTCATTTATGCACATGTCTCAATAAATCTCACTATACCCATCATCGGTTCCAGATCTGATATAATAAGAGTTGTAAACGGGCTTCTTCAGCTCTGAGGCGAAATGCTTCAGAGTTCTGTATATTTTACAGTCTCCCTGTTTTTCTCTCTTAAGCTTCGGGATCTGTTTCTGTTTCAAATCGTAACTTCAGTAAAACTGTGTATGTTCTGATGCCTTATAAACAAATCTATTGCAGTATGTAAGACAAAAATTGCTGATTTAAAGGAATGTAATACAGAACATCAGCTATATGTTGGTTGCGTAATCACTTTGAAGAAAAAAAGCAGAGTGTGTAACAATGTTTAAACCAAATTAAAACTGTGTGCCCGACCGAGACTCGAACTCGGGACCTATGCCTTTCGCGGGCAAGTGCTCTACCATCTGAGCTACCGAAGCACGACTCACGCCCGGTACTCACAGCTTTACTTCTGCCAGTACCTCGTCTCCTACCTTCCAAACTTTACAGAAGCTCTCCTGCGAACCTTGCAGAACTAGCACTCCTGAAAGAAAGGATATTGGGGAGACATGGCTTAGCCACAGCCTGGGGGATGTTTCCAGAATGAGATTTTCACTCTGCAGCGGAGTGTGCGCTGATATGAAACTTCCTGGCAGATTAAAACTGTGTGCCCGACCGAGACTCGAACTCGGGACCTTTGCCTTTCGCGGGCAAGTGCTCTACCATCTGAGCTACCGAAGCACGACTCACGCCCGCTACTCACAGCTTTACTTCTGCCAGTACCTCGTCTCCTACCTTCCAAACTTTACAGAAGCTCTCCTGCGAACCTTGCAGAACTAGCACTCCTGAGCTGTGAGTACCGTGCGTGAGTCGTGCTTCGGTAGCTCAGATGGTAGAGCACTTGCCCGCGAAAGGCAAAGGTCCCGAGTTCGAGTCTCGGTCGGGTACACAGTTTTAATCTGCCAGGAAGTTTCATATCAGCGCACACTCCGCTGCAGAGTGAAAATCTCATAATGTTTAAACCAATTCTCTAGAAATTCAGTAAGAAGGTTTGAAAATTTTGGGAACACTCATTTTTTCCTCCGGATGTTTGTGAGGTACGAATGACTCGAGCTGTTGTCAGATGATATTACATTTTGACCTGATTTAACGTTATTCTTGTGTTTTTAATTTGAGGCAAATGATATCAGACAACTCATTCTCTTTGAGCTGGACTGTTGTGCTCGAGATCCATGTATAGTACATAGTGTTAAATATTTTACAATAAATAAATGTCGCTGTTATTGGTAAGTTTTAAAACTTGTCATATGGCGAAATGCTATGGGTCTTTCCTTTCCTATCAAACAAGCATTTCCTTATCAGCGATAATATATAAAAAAGAACGGAGCCCGTTCAAGACACAAGTACTTGCGTTACACATAGAAGAACTACCTTAAATTACAGGTAAAAGCGCGATGCAGTGATTGGCATGTAATGACAATTTAATAATTGTGATGATTCCCTCACCTGGTCCTCCAGGGAATACGCTGAGAGGGCCGACGAATGTGAACTGGTAATAGAACACAGGGTAAGAGGAATAGCGAGCCATTCTCTGTACAACTGCGTCCACGCCTTCCACGAAGCATTCGTGTGTATCGAACTGTAAAATATAATTGAGTGAGACACATGAAAATTATGAGGAAGAGCGAATTATGTAAACATAGTAATCTGTGTTACTTAAGGCTAAGGTGACACATTCATATGTGATAGAATAACAAACCTTTTATTATAACATTATTCTAATATGATTCCTAATAATCGGGTCACATTAGTGCTTGAATCTTCGAAAAATTTACTCTATACGTGATAAATGGACTTAATATAATGAGTATCTTCGATTACTATGCTGCAGCGTGTGCTACACACAGGCCCTTACTAGGAAGTAAGGAATATGTGAAAGTGTTAACGGAGCACCCTGCCGACAGGGGCTGACTTGGTGGCTACGTTGCGTCGCAGAGTGTAATGTTTCGACAGCCGGCTACGTTACAGGAGCCTCGCTGCTGTCGCAGCGCAATGAACCGAAGAGAGTACAAATGCCCCCAGTTCACCCAGTAGTAATATCCCTTCAGCATCATCCTTTTGACCGGTCTCCACGCTAGTTACCTGTTGAATATTCGGGTAATCTACTCCAGCTTCGCCCAGCAGCATAGGTTATATTGTTGTTTAAGGAGCTGTCAGCTAGCGTTGATTATTCCGGAATCCGAACTGGATGCAGAGAGGTGAGGCTGCCCGGCAAGTGCCATTCCCTGACACTCCAGTCAGTCTCCTAGGGTTCTGATTCCCGCTTGGGGCAAGCCTGCTCTTTGCCAGCCTCCACGGTTCTCTGGAAACAGACACACGTCGTTGCCTTTGTGTGCCACGGAACTAGGACACTCCAGGGTCAGAAAAGGTACCACTGCTGCCAGATGCAGATCTGTTGCACAGCATCACACTCCCTCAGCACACGCCGCTAGTTGTCCACTACCCACGATCGGCACCTGGGTCACCGCCCCCGACGCTGTGTACGGGAGGCAAGAAAGAATGAAGAACGTTGCTGCTGAGTGACCAATCTTCGCACTGCTGTATTTGGGAATCCATTCCACAGCTTCCAGGTCATCTACACTGTCCAGTCACATTAATGTGGCCTACATACCATCTTTTGCAGCGTGGGCCATTCCAAAGCGTGAAGGAAGAGAGTCAGTGAGGATCTGGAAGGTACTGACAGCTATTTGTATCCATGCTAACTCCAGAGCCGTGGCCGGCTGTGCCATGTTTCTTGACTGAAGATCCACGGTGGGAATCCTAGGTCGAGGTGGTTCCATATATTCTCGACTGGATTTAAATTCGAAAATTTCGGTGGCCACGGGAGTACGGTAAAGACTTCCTGGTGCTCTTCGAAACACGCTCGTACACTGCGTGCTATGTGACATGTTGTGTACTTCTGCAGGTGGATACCGTTAGTGCCAAGTAAAAACAAACTGCCTGTAGTAGTAGACATGGTCCGCAAGGATGGGTGCTTATTTGTATTAATCCGGTATGCCTTGCAGGATGGCGAGCTCAGGCCATAACGCTCCCTCCTCTGGCCTGGATACTTCCAACGATTGTTGCAGGTTGGTTGCTGTCCGTTCGATGGAACATCAAATGAAATTCATCTGAAAAGACCACCTTTCGCCACTCAGTAGACTTAGGTTGCGGTAATGGCGTGCAAATTCCAGCCATCATCACAGACAAACAGCAGTAAACATGGGCGCGCGAACCAGCCACATGTTGCATGTTGAAGAGGCTCATGTACTGTTGGTAGCCCGAAGAGAGAAAGCATTTCCGAAATGGTTGAGTTTGTTAATTGTTTGCGTGCCGCCATGGTCAAAGTATGTCGTGCATGGGAAAACGGCCCTATCCAAAGTGGCGCCGAGGCAGTTGTGGTCCACCAGGCGCCAAAGATGACGTGGATGAACGATAGCTGCGAAGACGTGTACGGGCGAGTAGACGAACCGAGACGACACTCCTTTCTTCCAGCAGTGCTAGTTCTGCAAGGTTCGCGGGAGAGCTTCTGCGAAGTTTGGAAAAGTAGGAGACGAGGTACTAAGCCGGCACGGTAGCTCAGCGTGTTCGGTCAGAGGGTTAGGAGCTCTCTGTAATAAAAAGAAACTGAGTTAATCGATCAACAGCGACCTTAAACGGATGTCTTACGACGTCCGCCCCGAGCAGATGCAACGAACGAAAGCAACAAAATGAGATTTAAAAAAAAGAAAAGGTCCCGAGTTCGACTCTCGGTCCATCACACAGTTTTAATCTGCCAGGAAGTTTCACATCAGTGCACACTCCACTGCAGAGTGAAAATCTCATTCTGGCCATATCACTTATTTGTTTGCTCAAATAAAAACATTCATCGATAACATTTAGTGTGTCATTTCCTAAGTCAATTCCGTCAACATCGCATAATTTAAGTCGACTACATTCCATTACCACTGTCTGAATTTCGTTGATGTTTGGCCTGCATCCTTCTTTCAAGGCTATCCATTCCGTTCAACTACCCTTCCAAAGTCCGTTGTTGTCCCTGATGGAATAACAATGTCACTGGGAAATCTTTCAGTTTTAATTTCTTCTCTTGGATATTTCACTTTCCAAATTCCTCCTTCGTTATCTTCTCAGTCTGCTCATTGTACAAAATGAATAATATCAGGGACTGGCTACAACTCTGTCTCACTCCTTAATCAGTTATTGTGTCCCTTTTATCACTTTAGACGTTGTAGCTGCAGTCAAGTTTCTGCATGGCTACTGCAACAGTAGCCGAGATGTCTGTATCACCCCTTCAGTGAAAGTTATTTTACGATATCGCTCAGCTCTTCTCTCAGTAAACGTTTTTGCTAGACATGTAACAACTTTTATCGGGGCTCATCATTAGTTCAAGAGAATTTTTGCAAGTATCGGTTTCCCTAGGCCCACGAACGGTATGATGCGCTGTGAGCAGCAGTACAATCTCCAAGCAGTGGCTTCTACAGTATATCCCATTGCGAGGAGGTGCTTCTGGGCGTACTAGACTCGCATCAGAAAGAGTTGCAACAGTTCATAGCCGTGTCATTTGGCGACTACCCTGGTTAGAACTGCGAACCATTTAGCACATTAACAATGAGTCGTCCGACACATGCCGCAAGGACTACGGTTTCCTTACTGGTCATGCGCATAAGGTACTCTCTGATACTGCCCCCCTCGCCCATTTGACAGAGGACGTCTCATGGTTCCGACCATGGTAATGATGCTTAGAGGATGTTGTTTTCCTGTATGAATTGACCAGTGGTTTCTGCATTATGACCCCTCGATCCGCTGTTATGTTCCCCCATCATTATAAAGTTTCCGGCAGTGACATCTTCCTACGGAGCTACATTGGGCCCATCTATCCACCGTTACATTCGCAAATAATCAACACGTTGTCATTAATGGAATCCACCAGAGGAGCTACATTGTGGTCTTTTTGTCCACTGACATATTCTACTGTCACCATGACGTTGTCAAAGATGGCGCCCCCTGATGGAATTAAATTGTGGAGGAGGAGGAGAAGGAGGAGGAGGAGGATATTGGTGTTCAACGTCCCGTCGACAGCGAGGTCATTAGAGACGGAGCACAAGCTCGGATTAGGGAAGGATGGGGAAAAAAGTCGGCCGTGCCCTTTCAAAGGAACCATCCCGGCACTTGCCTGGAGTGATCTAGGGAAATCACGGAAAACCTAAATCAGGATGGCCGGACGCGGGATTGAACCATCATCCTCCCGAATGCGAGTCCAGTGTGCTAACCGCTGCGCCACCTAGCTCGGTAATTAAATTGTAGCCTATCCATCCACTGTTACATTCAACTAGCGTGAACACACGTCCCCAACAATCACATCTGCCGGTAGTTCTACGTTGTTGCCCATCCATCCGATTCTCCTGCCATCAACACGTTGTCATTAACGGCATCGGCCAACGGAGCTACACTGTGGTCAGTATGTCCCATGATGTATTCCAAATCGCATACGAGACGTAATAGTCCGAAAACCCAGAGGTTGCTCGACCTTGCATGTAAAGTGTCTCATGCATGAGGCGACTAAGATCTATTTGCGAGTTTCCTTTTGCACTAATGGCATATTGACGATCTGTAAAAGTTCTGACGACATCTCAGTTACATTTGTCGTACTGTTACATTCACTATGGTGTCAGGAGTTCCCTCTCTCCAACAAATACAGTATCTTTGATGTAACTGCTCATAAATATGTGGTAGAACATGGAGAACGTATAATTGGGGAAGTGATATATAATTATGATTAGAAGCCTTGTGTTGTTAGTATCTGTTAGATGATATTATAGTTTCATGAGTTAATTTGCACGAAACAGAACCATTCCCACTAAGTACAGACCACGAAAAGACAACCAGTGAGGCTTCCTGGATGGCTGGTACACAGTAGTTCAACATTCGAGCAAGACCCGTACAAAGTTTAGATGATGGTCGTTTTTATTGCCTTCACTCAACCGAAGCTCTGCACCGAGACGCTTTGACCGCATAGAATACTTTGTAAAAGAGAACTTTAAGATGACCTGGGACAACACTGTATTATCATCGCTAACACGTGATTCAGTGATGCATTATAGTGGCCCTAATATTAAGTTATAGCATAAACTGGTTTCCCTTGAAAAATCTTCCACTCGTGAATATTTTTGCTACTGGCTTACCTTCTAATGCTAAGTGAATTTTTGCCTTACCTCCGTTTGTTTAGTTTCTCGGACTTACCAAACCAGTGGTGTAGTTGTCCTTCAGTGTAATGTCGCTGCCATTGTAGTAAAATTCTTTGATGGAATGAGCGGCTTCCAGCTGTTCTTCCCTTGTCGGAAGTCGTAAATCGCAGCCCACAATCTCCTCAAAGTTGTCATTAAAGTTCTGTATTTGTTCTTCAGTCGATAATGCGCCACCTTCTGTTGTTAAAAATCGAAGAATATATAAGAATAAACTGAAAACTTCATTGGAAAAAGTACTTTAACGACAAACGATTGTAATATAATCACAGATTATTGATTGGTGGTATTACTATGCGTTTTCTCTGAATGAGCCACGTTATTGTAGTTCCATCATTTCCTTTCATTACTTTGTCTTGTGATGCAATACTCTTGAGCAAAAAGTCTTGTATTCTTTGTGCTCCACCGCTTGCAAGTACTTTTTGAGAGACATCTGTCAGTACGCCATGAACTGCATGTGAAAATGTTTAATTGGCAGACAGGTTTTTGGGCATACAGCGCATCAACATTGGCATGTCATACAGAATAGCAATAAATAAATGTATATATATATATATATATATATATATATATATATATATATATCGATTTCTGTAATATAAGGTCACTTTGTATGCATTACAGTAGAAATTTGAGGTTCCTTACATATCGTGTACGCCTGTGTCAAATGGTGTGTCGAGATTGGAACCTTTGTAATGTTAAAACTGGTATTGATCTAGGGAACACAGAACATCGTGGATATTTAAAATCTGGATGTAATCGTGTCTATGTGATCACGATAGCATCTATTATCTGTTTTACGTCCATGGTAAACACGTTGTGATGTCTACACGTTATAGATGTCAAACTGTAAACAGCCACACTTCTTGGATGTATTGGAGACTACTGTCGTCCTGTGATTTGACATTCATACTTTTAATGCGTGGTGCACCAAGATGTAGCACTCAAAAAAGCGATAAAAATCACAAATTGGCATATCTCAAGTCGAAAAATTTCATCGTCGTAGATTAAACATAAAATAAACAGTGACGTTCAAGGCACATAGAATAGGCCAAAAACCTCGAAGCAAGGAAGGAAGATTATGGTTTAACGTCCCGTCGACATCGAGGTTATAACAAACGGAGCACGAGGTCGGATGGTTTCAAGGATGTTCTAGCTGCACTGTTACTACTACTTTCGAATTCACGAGCGATTCGTTCCGGTAATTTTATACAATTTCGTACAGTAAACCCTCATAATGCTCGAAGCTCGCTGTCCATCAGTATATGAATTCTGCTTGGTTTTGTTTTGAAATCGTTTGTCCCTTTGCGGCTCTACTTCACAATCACATCACCTACAGTCGACGTGCACGGTTTAGGAGGGTTGAAATGTTACTGGTGGTTTTGTTGCACAGATGACATCCAGCTACTAGTCGAAGTTCTACGTCACTGGCAAGTGAACGTTCCCAAGTGTCTCTAACCGATTTTGGTGGAACGTTGGGGGTGTGTGTTTTTTTCTGTGGTTTGCTCCACAAATTTCTGAGCATTCACCGAAAAATAGTCCAGGTCGTTTTATTGTGAATGTTCCTTGATAGGAGGGAAAATAATGTAAGTATGTTTTGTTTGTAACTGGGTTCAGAGGGAGTAGCTTCAAAATGTTGATGTATGAGAAACTTTTTTCCTATAAAAGTTGATATATAATTAAAATGCTTAAAACCTGCTTATTCAAGTTCTCTACTAATCTGAAATTTGCAATATACCCCACCACCATTAACTAATTCTGAAAAATGAAACTTTTGTCGCAACATATATAAAAGAAGTTCCCAACCCACTTACATCCCTGTGTAATAAAGTTTGTTTCTGCAATACTGGCTTTGGGAAATGAGCTGTACACAATGTGCTGTCCGGGTATTTTCAGCATACCTAATTAAAATATCTAAACATTCGTTACTATTCTAATCATTTATTTTACTTATATTTTTTATGTTTTCAATAGTTATTTTACGCTTCACATTCATGATATTTTTGTTTTTTTAGTTTACCGTTCCTTATATGTGTATTTTGTTAATTGAAAATGATAAGTAACTTATTATTATGATTTAAAAAATCGCCAAGAGTTAACAATGTATTGAAATGCGCCTGAAACCAATCAGGATACTTAGAGGATTTTCCATGACAGGTTGTAATCCTGTTGAATTTTGTTTTATGTTTTCTTCTCTGTCGTGCATATTACGTGATGAAACTGCATTCATTTCATATGCATCGTGTAAAAAAATTTTATATTTTAAGTAGTTCCTTATTATTATTATTATGCTTATTATCATTGTTATAATGGTTATTACAGTTATTTTCTATCAGAATAACGAGTTATTTATTATTTTCAATTAACAAAATCGTCATATCTCATAAATAATTTAAGATTTAGAAACGATGGCTTCTGCAAATGATAGCACGCTATGAGGCACATATTTTTTTATGATGAATGCTCGAAACGTTTTTATTCACTAACATATGGAAGAAACCCGTCCGTAGCAGCAGAGGCTGACGGCTCAGTAAGCATACACGGCTCAGGAAGCATACAGACGTCCGTAGCGCTGTAGTAAAACCAAAGTGGCACCGCATCTGGGGAATAGTGTAACAGGACGACTATATACCTCCACAAAGCGACATTGAAAACCGATGGTAATAATTTAGCCTGTTTTAGTTGGTGTGAATATGTTGTTTTGTACTTGCGGAGTATGAGGAAGTTACTTAAGAACGAAACAGAGTAATTAAAATCTAGTTCCAAAAAACCACAGGCCAGCTACGTACTCTGTGTGTGTCTAAGACGCTCCATGTCTGTGGCACCGGAGAGAAAAGGGACGTGGTTGTACCGCTCTTCCGTCATAATCACCCATGGCTCCTCAGTCAGAAATGCACCTTCATGTTCTGGTTCAACACTCGGTGCCCAGACACAGCTATACAGAGTCACGCTATCCTGAAACGGACAACAGACAGTATTTAGGTAAGGAATTTTCGCACACAGATTAGCCGAAAATGAAGCATGATTATCTTGGGAAATGGTTCCATATGAAAGACGTTTTATTCACATACGTATTAAGAAAATTATAAACTGGTCATACTTATTACGTTATGAACCTTATAAAGTAATGACGTGACAGCGGTTTCAGTATATTATATTGCTTCCTCTAACTAGATTTCATATTTGCAATCATGCACATAGCTGAAAAGAATAGTGACGGATTCAGTCTTGTCTGGCAGCGTATCACCGAGCTTGTAGTTCCGATCTTGCGCCATCGAACTTCAACATGTTCTCTGAATTGAAGGCTGCACTCCCGGGACGTCACTTCCAAAGCAGTGCTGAGATGGAGCAGGCTGTGTGACAGTTCCTTGCACCGAGTTTTAGTAGAATGGTTTCTTCAAACATACAGCACTCTACGACAACTGTCTCAGTGCCCTTGGCGACTATGCCGGAAAAAATGCAGGGTGCATAGGTCGTGCGGCCATGGTGCATTTGTTTTTGGTATAGAGTTTCAATAGGAAACGAAGACGAAAATTATTTTCAGAACAGCCTTCATATATTGCCACAAAATTTCGTGATGACGAACTGTTTGACACTAATTTTCCTCACGATGCCGGCAAACTATTGGTGGTGATAAGTTCTAACACCACCAGGTTTCGAACCGGCTACCTGCTATCCGAGCACCACTGCACAGATGTGTGTTAGTGGCGCTCGGCTACGGATGCGGGTTGCTGTCTGGCAATTGTGATGAATCACGAAAAATTAATAGGAAGGGGTGGCATGTTGCTAATTTGTTACCGTTCTGCAACTACAGTTTATTTGACTAATTAATAGGGTTACACAGCGATACTTACCTCTTCCGATAAGGCAACATTTCTGTCCAAAACTAGTGTACTTGCATTCACAGTTTTCAGAAAATTCACAAGATCGGTGGTACTTCCTCCTGTGTATCCCCAGTGCTTGGCAAACCGGATTGCTCTGTCTGTTGCATTTCTAGAGAACGCCCAAGGGTTTAATGCTGATCCACTCATTGCTATGGCGTTCTTGTAGAGCCCTGACGATGAAAGAAAGCTTAGAATTACAATCAGTGGTAAATTCACAAAACATTATTGAAAATTCCGTCGCTGTGTTTTAGTGATAATGTATTATTCGTCATTATAAACTGAAACACGTATGTAACGTAGGAGCGATGGTGAAGCATGATAAAATCTTTGACCAGAGAGCCATTTATCGTGAGTAGTCTGCGCTTGACCGCGCGAGTGTTGCGAGCAGTAGTCTGTCAGTAGTAGTCATGCAGTACAGTTGCGAGCAGTGTCAGTGGACAGTATGTCGGTAGTAGCAGTCGAGTGCAGTTGTGTGTGAGGAGTCGGCGGGCGTCGACATGGCATTCTGATCAAGATTCAGGACGAGGTATATTATTTTTTTAAACAAGGTAATGAATCAGCAATGCCCTTGGGTAATAATGTAAATTAATTGTAACTAATTTGTGCAACAATCGCCCCAATAATAATTTTGATTTCAAAGCAATTTTTTACATATGAACCATTTAATTGAACCAACGATTTCCTTCCATTTCCCTTAAACAAAAGTTTCAGTTAAATTTAAAAAAAAAAAAAATTACTTGCGATGCAGTTCCTCCAAGCCGTGGCCAACAATAAGAGCAGAAATTTGACATGCAGTTTCAATGAGGTAAGAAATTAATTATGATTTTTTGCACAGGGCCAAAGACCGACATTTCGGTCTAATTGAGTTATCATTGTCACAGAAGTTTCATTAGCATTGAATTATCTTTCATTATTTTTTTTTTGTGGGAGGTTACACCCAGAGTCAGATTGCGAATTTCACATTTTTATTGTCTTTGTCAGTGGATTTAATTGCAGGGAGGTTACGCCTGGCTCCATTTCCATTAAATATTGTCCTTTTCTTTTAAATTTCTGTGGGGAGGTTACAAAACATAAAAGGTTTAAAAATTTGCTTATATTTCACGAGCCATCTCAGAATGGAAATAGATGTTGCCAAAGTCAGAGGTTAAAATAGCACACACATTACGAATTATTTTTGGATTAGATCTGGAGCTGTATGTTCACGGCATAATTACTACTATGACTTAACAGCTTAATCAACAATGTCTTTTTCTTAGTTGTCTGCGATGCTTAAGATTCTTGGTAATTTTGGTATTGCTTTCTTAGTCTGTACAGATCTCTCGGCCATCTTATTTTATAGTTTTTAATTCTGATAAGTAATCTAATAGTAATATTTCCTGTTGGAGTCTTTTATAAGAAAAATTATGAGATATTATTTCTGTTCCGTTTGTGTTTTTAGTTTCTGCAAGTAGTGTGATTCCTCTTAGTTATATGTTATATGTTGAGTAGAAACAATTTGCTTCTCTAACATTTTGAATCAAAATTTATTTCCAGTATCTAGAACGGAGTCGTTTAAGTCTATCCGTTATTTTCATTCGTCTTTGTTCCCACTTTTACACTTTTAAACCACTATAAAGTGTTGTGGATGAGTGTACTGTTTACAATAGGGTGATATCTCTTGCAGTTCAGTTCAGGTAATGCAGAAAGAATGGCAGCCCATATGGATGACTTCTTATTAATCAGATGAATTATTGATAACGTCTATCGATAGTTAATTAGTTATTTCTGTCGCCTGTGCATCAGATTTGTGACAACCTATCATTAGGTTTACAAATAAGATACAATTTCTCAATGAAAACATGGCTAGATACTAGCGCTTACATACATTTACTTCAAACTTAATTTATAATAAAAAAAGTGCAACCCAAACACTTACAGATTTTTATTAATTCAGAAATTCGTCTATGGAACTGTAGTAGTCATACTAAAATTATTTTAATTTATTGTTAATACTTCCATTATCCTACACCACCTTTAATTCACAAAGAGCTGCTGAAATATTTTTATAACTGCTTACTTCAGTCCTTTCATCGGAAGAGCAACGAAAAGTTGTATGTAGTGGTGACTGTGTTTGTTCCTGTCATTACATTTATGATTGGTACTATTTTTACACCAAATTTCATAAAATATTATCCTTTGAGCATATTCCTCTGCAATATTTACTTTCTGTCTGGATATGGAATTACCCTACGAAATTATTTCGAATGATATTAATGAATGCACATAGGTAATGTAAGCCAGCATTGAGATGTTTTCCTCATCAAAATCAGCCATTTAAGGTAGAAGAAATGTTGGTCAGTTTCAGCTTGCTAGAAGATCGATAATATGTCATTTCCCGTCTAAGTATTGAGCAACATGTTCATTCTCACATTTTGGACATTCAGTTTTACATCTTTCTGCTCTATTGATAACGGTAATGATATGTCATGTCTTGTACTGAATTGAATTTTTGTTAGTCGTAGATCATCTACTGAGAATCAGTCAAAGATATTTTATTTATATTTACATTATTGTTGCAGTTTATAAGGAAATGAAGAGTATTCGTGGTGTTTGTACTGAAAACAGATTCTCATTATTTGTTAAGTTCGTTATATAGTACGAGTCCTTCTTCGAGTGTCTCGTAGATTTTATGTTTTATGCTAGTGTCTTCCATGAAGCAAACTGTTTTGCAGTCATTTGTACTACCTGCGTTTTGTATGCCCCATGTCATCTGTAAATCTAACATGATATGAATTCCAAACATTTTGGAGCCATTAATTAAATGTCATCTTTTTCATGAGTGTGCCATGAGTGTACAGACTGCCTGAATTTAGTAAAGTGTCTTCAATTACACAGTAAGTGTCTGTATTTTGAATAGTTGTTTGTTTATCATAGTGCTTAAGCTATGACTATAGTGACTGAGAAAAAATAATTTCATTGACAGTTACTGGAGAAAGAAACAGAACGTGCAGGAGAATATCTGAGGTTTTCCTGCCAGACACCACTTCGACTGCTCTACAGTACGAAAGATATGAACAAAATGGAAATACTTGTATGCATGCTTCGATGTCGGGCAACGTTGTGCCCATGAAATTGTTCTCAGTCTTCTCTGAAATCCAGCAATATACTCAGTACGAGCATGTTTTTGTAATAGGCGTCTGCGGGGAGGGGGGAGGGCACTGTGCTTATACAGATTTAAAGGCTGGAGGCATTAATACACCTAATTACTTTTATGTGACAGCAGCCGAATAGCTCTGGTCAGAAACAGCAGGAAATTATGTTAACGTGAGTACTGTGATAGTTTTGATCTCATTTTTCCCCGGGCCACCATCACATCAAGCACCTCAAAACTATTGAGCTGACGGGCATCTCAGTGAACGAGTACGTAGTATCCTGATTGACGTTCTGCATGTGACGAAACTGACTGCGAGACGGGCACGTGTTTGTTGACTCAAGACACAAGCGCCCCATAGAACCACATTTTAAAGCCATACGTGTAAAAGTTGAAAATCGACATAAGTTCTGGTGTTGGTATCTGGCAACAGATGGAATATGAACCCCAATTACGTGACGGAAATAAACCTGCTGGCAAAGCAGTGTGCTTTCTAAGATGAAAGTAAAAATTAAAAAAATTCACCAATAGTTTTATTGACGGAGTCGGTCTTAGGGACGCTTCTAAGACCTATAATGCGCCGGCATGTAGCGCTATTTACAGAAGAACAAATCTGTGCCTGATTGTTTTGGTGGTGAGGCGAAGCATAAGTGACCAAGATCAGGTACCAAAAACTGTTCCTTTCACAAGACAACGCTCTTGGACATACCGGCCGCTGAAACGACAAAAATGGTTGAGATGGACTTCTAAACGATTCACGTGTGAGCCAAGTCCTAAGTTATGGTACCATATGACGTATCCTGTTTTGGTAGCTATAAAAATATTGTTAGACGAAATAGTTTTTCGTGAAATGAATGCAGATTAGTACATTTTACTTTAACGTAACAACTAATGTACTTCTGTACTTGGCCTTTACGTCAGTACATACGAAAAACACGAATTAAGTTTTGTGTAAACAATGCATTCAGTATGTCATAAAACATGGTGAGAAGACCGGAATAGTTCATTATACATCCGGATTCCAAAGAAGGGAATGTCTAAAGAGTGCTCCAGTCTGTGAATAGTCCCACTTGCGTCATACGCTAGCAAAGTTTTGCTTGAATTCTTACAATATAGAGTTCCCAAGCATATACTTAGAGAGCTACCGGAAGGAGAATCTGTTTTATTAATTCTGCTAAAGCCTTCAACTGAGTCGAGCACTATAAATTATGGAAGGTAGACAAAAATATGAGAATACGTGATCACCTAATTTACATCAGAGTGAATTCATAAACTGAACAAGAAACCACGATGAGAACCCAACATTGCACAACCAAGTGGGTCAAGATCGAGAAAGAAGTATGACAGGACTGCATATTCTCACCTTATTTATTCAGTCTGTATGTACAGTAAATTACGAGGATGCCAGCTTAGATGAAGAAGAAACCAAAATTAAAAGAGCTGGTATAGATTTAAATATCCTTAGATATGCAGATGATACCACCCTGATGGCAGAAAATGAAGAACTTTAAATGTCCGCTTAGAGAAGGTGAAGAAGAAAGTGCAAAATTGGTCTAATTCAGAATGTCAAGAAACGAATATTACGGCAACTGCATCTATCACTTCATGTCATATAGGAGAAGAAACAATGGAGATAGTTTCCGTGTTCAGTTACCTCGGCTTCCAGGTTTCTACTAATGCTAGCTGCAGCCACGAGATCAAAAGACGCTTCTTACGCTGTTGAAGGGATATGCCCAGTCTTCACAACGTTTCAGAGAGTAGAGACGTAACTTAAACAACGAGGATCTGTATAGTAAGGTCTCTGATATTCCCAGCTATGATTCAGGCTGAATGGCTTAGCATAGACTCTATTGAATTGTGTTGGACGAAACTCGTTAGAGATCTATGGACCGCAAAGAGAAAGAACTGGTCAGTATTACAGAAAAGAATATCAGATTATTCCTGGGACGGTCTGATACTGAAACAGTGGCCTACTTTGCTCACATAATGAGAAGATATGAGTCTCTAGAAAATGCCTTAATTCTGGGGAAGATTGAAGGCGAAAGGAGCAGAGGGCAGCAAAGCATGAGATGGATCGATGGCATCGGAGAAGTAACGAATTTCAGTTTGGAAAACTGGAGGTCCGGTAGACAGTGCAGGACAGAAGAAATCGGGGTTCTTTAGTTTATGGGATCGGGGAGACTCGAAATCGAGTAAACGACAAGACAGACAGACAGAGAGAGAGAGAGAGAGAGAGAGAGAGAGAGAGAGAGAGAGACTGTGTGTTTCTGAAGTCCATGTTACTTGCCATCCATAAGGATATCTCACTCCGGAAGCGTAATCACATTCAGCAGAAAACATATTATAGAATCATTTAAAGACCGAGGGGTCCGACAGAGCTCCGGCAGTCTGTTAATCACACCTAATTCCTTGTTTGCAGATAAGTATGACCCGATCTTTCCTGCAATCTGTGGGAACAGTTCTTTCTTAAAGGGATTATTCGTAATTCATATTTAGGAGTGGAAGTACCTCAGCGTGAATTTCGTACAGATACTGGTGTGGAATGCATGTTGTCCGGAGGCCTCGATGCGTTTTAGCACTCGCAGCTGATGTTCGACATCACTAACAATGACACCTTTATATCTTAATAGTTCAATGGTGCGAAAACTACATTAGAGTACTATTCGTTAATATACATTTCTGAAGCAACAATTGAGAACAGGATTTGGCGTATTATTTTCATGTTGTTGTCGCACAGTTTCAATCCTGTGTCATCGACTATAGTCCTTCACCATACTATTAATGCTTGCTGACCGCATTAAGATCTGCCAAGAGTTTATTGGGGCCCTGTGGTAGGTCCACCGTTAGGAATTTGTTATGGCAGTTATACAGGGTGTTACAAAAACGTACGGCCAAACATTCAGGAACATTCCTCACACACAAATAAAGAAAAGATGTTATGTGGACATGTGTCCGGAAACGCTTAATTTCCATGTTAGAGCTCATTTTAGTTTCGTCAGTATGTACTGTACTTCCTCGATTCACCGCCAGTTGGCCCAATTGAAGGAAGGTAATGTTGACTTCGGTGCTTGTGTTGACATGCGACTCATTGCTCTACAGTACTAGCATCAAGCACATCAGTACGTAGCATCAACAGGTTAGTGTTCATCACGAACGTGGCTTTGCAGTCAGTGCAGTGTTTACAAATGCGGAGTTGGCAGATGCCCATTTGATGTATGGTTTAGCACGGGACAAAAGCCGTGGCGCGGTTCGTTTGTATCGAGACAGAATTCCAGAACGAGGATGTCCCGACAGGAAGACGTTCGAAGCAATTGATCGGCGTCTTAGGGAGCACGGAACATTCCAGCCTATGACTCGCGACTGGAAAAGACCTACAACGACGAGGATACCTGCAATGGACGAGGCAATTCTTCGTGCAGTTGACGATAACCCTAATGTCAGCGTCAGAGAAGTTGCTGCTGTACAAGGTAACGTTGACCACGTGACTGTATGGAGAGTGCTACGGGAGAACCAGTTGTTTCCGTACCATGTACAGCGCGTGCAGGCACTATCAGCAGCTGATTGGCCTCCACGGGTACACTTCTGCGAATGGTTCATCCAACAATGTGTCAATCCTCATTTCATTGCAAATGTTCTCTTTACGGATGAGGCTTCATTCCAACGTGATCAAATTGTAAATTTTCACAATCAACATGTGTGGGCTGACGAGAATCCGCTCGCAATGGTGCAATCACGTCATCAACACAGATTTTCTGTGAACGTTTGGGCAGGCATTGTTGGTGATGTCTTGATTGGATCCTACGTTCTTCCACCTACGCTCAATGGAGCACGTTATCATGATTTCATACGGGATACTCTACCTGTGCTGCTGGAACATGTGCCTTTACAAGTACGACACAACATGTGGTTCACGCACGATGGAGCTCCTGCACATTTCAGTCGAAGTGTTCGTACGCTTCTCAACAACAGATTCGGTGACCAATGGATTGGCAGAGGCGGACCAATTCCATGGCCTCCACGCTCACCTGACCTCAACCCTCTTGACTTTCATTTATGGGGGCATTTGAAAGCTCTTGTCTACGCAACCCCGGTACCAAATGTAGAGACTCTTCGTGCTCGTATTGTGGACGGCTGTGATACAATACGCCATTCTCCAGGGCTGCATCGGCGCATCCGGGATTCCATGCATGTATCCTCGCTAACGGAGGACATTTTGAACATTTCCTGTAACAAAGTGTTTGAAGTCACGCTGGTACTTTCTGTTACTGTGTGTTTCCATTCCATGATTAATGTGATTTGAAGAGAAGTAGTAAAATGAGCTATAACATGGAAAGTAAGCGTTTCCGGACACATGTCCACATAACATATTTTCTTTCTTTGTGTGTGAGGAATGGTTCCTGAAAGTTTGGCCGTACCTTTTTGTAACACCCTGTAGAAGTCTGTGATATTGGATTTTTGACGGTGAAGCGTCTTTCCAGTAACAACTGTCTCTATGAGGTTTTAATATTAGATTGCTGCATCACATATATAACTGAAATAAGTTCCCCTTTAGATTTCCGTTTAAAAAGCAAGCGTAGCAAATTTCAAGAGCATTTGAGTACTACTCATCAACGAAGATTAGAAATAACAGTTTAAATTTGAATACTTTCTGAGCTTTAATAACTCAGATCACGTTTTGATACGGATGAGAAACGAACACTTGTTCTTCTTCATTTCGCACTAATAGTAAAGCTACCGCTGAATGCATGTCATTTGACACGAAACGCTAATTTGATCTCTATGAAAATATTATCACTTACTTGTGTTGATAACATCTATTACCCTATGTGACAGATTTTTATCACACCTTAACGATTATTTCGTAAGGTGGAATTTTAGAAATTAGAACACGTAGTTATCAGCTAACGACCTGTTATCTCACAGGTACAGATTTTTAATACTTACACTGAACTACTGTTAAAATAACAGCCGGTTAAATGATTAACTTACAGTAATAGCTAAAAACACCGCTTCATTACCTTTGCTTTGTGGAGACAGGAGGTGGTAATGAATGGATGCCCCTCCAGCACTTTGACCCAGGATGGTTACTTTCTCTGGATCACCACCAAACGCTGCTATATTCCTCTGCACCCAGTGGAGGGTCTCCAACTGATCCTTCAGACCCATGTTTCCGGGGACGACTTCGTCGCTAGTGCTTAAGAACCCTACGGTAAAAAAAGCGAACGTTACATTTATGACAACCCAAGTAACAACCAAATTTCTTAAGTTTGTTACAAATTTGATAAAGCATGCTCAGAAATTCATCTTGCGGCTGACGCTCTCTGTTTGTCCGTGTATACTTTCAAATATATAATTACAGAAGTGTGGTTCTACTTTGAACATATACAATTTTTTCTCCTTGAACACCCAGACATGTTGCAGACGAGTTTTACCATCTTCAGTGGATTCATTTATTCTCTATCAAACAACATGTAAAGAAATATTGCATGATACTGCACAACAGCTTTGAAGTTATGGTATTTACATTGATAAAATTATTATCAGAAAAAGTGTTGAGATGACTCTCTGACATGTAGAGTGCATCTGATAATTTGCTCCAGTTTCCCATCTACAATTATTCACGGTTTATCAGTATTATGTTCCGTATGTTCAATGAAACTTTGGTAATAAAATGAAACTATTGGTTTTCTCCGGTATGCTAATATTATATTAGGTTACATTCTGCTGTCAATAAATTTTTCTCATGTCATTCTTTAACTATCGTTTATTCTGTTGAAGTATTACTTTCCGGAATGTTGCCAGGGTATGTTAATTATGAATGAGCTTTGAAATTTGGCAGTGGGGATCTGTGTATGTAAACTGAGTGTACTTATTCTCGTTGACTCTGCAATTTCATGTCGCTACAGGGCGTTTAACCTGTGCTTCGTAACATGCACTGTTCACTGTTCCGCGTTGTAACGTGTTCTCGACGCGGATTTCGAATGTATGTAGATTTCTGCGCAGGATAATGGGTGTGAGATTCGAAAATATAGTGTGGATACATGAAACATGGGTTAATGCCAGCCGTTCATTACATAGAGGTTGGAGTGATGGAACGCCAGAGGGGACCAAGGCAATGCCTGTCGGAAAAGGAGGGCAAATTATTGTTTTACATGCAGGTACCTCGGAGGGATATGTACCAGACTGCTTGCTAATGTTATGTAAAAAAAAAACACAGCTTATTACCACGAAGAGATGAACAGGGTGGTTTTCCAAAAGTAGTTCGAAACATCGCTTATGACGAATCTGACAAGTCCGGCGTGTGTGTGTGTGTGTGTGTGTGTGCATGTCCTGTAAACTTCTAACCGTTGTCATAATACGGAGCCATTTATCTTACGTACGAAAGGGCAAGATCATTGGCTTTCGGACCAAGGCCGGAAGCATTTCCGAAACGGCTAAGTTTGTAAACAGTTAGCGTGCCGTCGTTGTTAAAGTATACTGTGCATAGCAAAATGGCTCAATCCAAAACCGGCTCCGTAGCAATTGTAGCGCACTAAGGGCTGTAGATGACAGATCAACGACGGCTGCGTAGAAGTGTTCGGGTGAACGGATGTGCAACTGTTGAGCAACTGACAGACCAGATGAACCAAGGGGCTACCAACACTGTCTTCTGAATAACGGACGTTGATGTGTACGGGCCTCCGCAGCAGATGCCCGGCTGATGCTCCCATGCTGACTGCTGTTCATCGGAGAGGGAGTCTGGTATTTTCACGGCAGTATCGCAACCGAATGTCCAGTGAGTGGCGACAGGTGGCGTTCTCGGATGAATCCCGTCTTATGCTGCGTAAGACAGATGTCCGCTGGCTTCTATGGCCATGCAATGATTGTCGTAAGCTCGAGACCGGAGGAGCGAGCGTTAATGGTCTGGGGAATATTTTAGTGTCATTCCCTGGGCTATCTCGTCATTCTAGAAGGCACAGTAGATCAACACAAGTATGCGTCTCTCAGTGGGGACCATGTTCACCCCTTCATGCTGTTTGTCTTTCTTCGACACGATGGCATCAACCAGCAGGACAAAGCAATGTGTGCATGTGTGACGCGAAGAACACCAGTATGAGTTTAGCGTACCGCCGTGGCCAGAGAACTCTATGGATTTAAACCCATGGCTGCTCGCACCATGGATCGTCAACCGAGAAACTTGCAGCAGCTGATGACGGCACTGGAGTCAGCATGGCTCCACATCCCTGTCGGTACCTCCGTAACGTCACTGACTTTCTTCCTGTGCGTCCGCGCCGTAAAATGTGGTTATTCAGGCTTTTGATAGATCGTCACATTTGTGGGACTAGACAGTTTGTTCAGTGTATTAACACTATTAAATTTTTCTTTGAATCTACGTGGTACTTCTTCTTATACTTAACTGTATCTTTAACTTGTGATATAATTTTTTCTGTATGTAACAGGTGGATAATACTAATGCCACGACAAACGCTATTCAAGTAAGTAAACTAATTTTTCATGATCGTTTAATAATATTTGCTGTGAATAATTCCAGCAGAAGGTCCAACAACAAGGTTGTATGAGTTTATGCGTAAAGAAGAGAAGAACAAGCGGACAAGACAAATGTTTCGTTCAACTTTGCTTCATAGTACCAATGAAAAGGAGAACTTTTCAAGAAACAGAAACTTTCAGATGTCAGTTTACAGTGAAGAAGAAACCTCGTTTTCCTTTATGCTGTGTATTATCCAGGATGAGATGACACTAAGAATTTTTACCGAGAATTCCCAGGCGATAATTTATGCTGACGAATATGACATCATTGTCCACGAAGTACTCCGGTATCCCGGCCGTTCCAGCTCCTCCTGTGAAACATCCACCATGGATCCAGACAATAACAGCTTTCTGTGTTCCATTCTGCGATGGCGTCTGTCGAACATAAGGAACAGCACCATGTAACACACTATTTTGTAAAAAACAGTTATGAACACTTGTTTGCCGTAACTTTTTTCCCATTCTAACATACAGAAATTGGTGTCTCATTAGATTAGTAATGTATCTACTACCTGCCATAGTGAACACGTACCCCTGGTCCGTAAACGTTCAGGTAGAGGCAGTCCTCCTCCCCGGACGTTTTTCCCTTGCTGTACTGAGGACAGTGGTCTCCCGTGTGCAGAGCATCTCTAACGCCGGACCACGCTGCTTTTCTCACTGGCGGCTGGAGAGACACAAATGTTATCGTAATTTATACAAAATATAAATAAAGTAAAACTGTAGGCAAACATACGCTAAAACACCTCAAATATTATCTGAGAACGTACTGCATTATACGAGGCATGTCCCCAACGTAAGTTCCGTTTGGTTAAATAAAACAAACGTGTGCAGATACAAAAAAACTATTTATTGTACAA
The DNA here is from genome assembly GCF_021461385.2 of Schistocerca piceifrons. Taxonomy (NCBI): domain Eukaryota; kingdom Metazoa; phylum Arthropoda; class Insecta; order Orthoptera; family Acrididae; genus Schistocerca; species Schistocerca piceifrons. Next base: position 709,112,912 of record NC_060139.1, on the reverse strand, counting down.
AAATCTACAATTGTTAAACTACTTTTGTACATAGCTTTTTAGGCACTCGACATAGCGCGGCACAAGTTTTTTTATGCCTTCTTCATAGAAGGTTGCCGCCTGTGTATTCAACCATGTGGTAACATCTACTTTGAGCTCGTCATCATCGTTGAAGTGTTGACCACCAAGGACAGATTTTAGGTGTAAGAAGAGATAAAAGTCGCTAGGAGCGAGGTCAGGGCTGCACGGAGGATGATCAAACGCGTCCCATTGAAATTCCCGTAAGAGTTGTTTGGTCACATTCGCTGTGTGAGGTCGGGCACTATCGCGAAAACAAACAACACGTTTTGACAGTAATCCTCGGCGCTTGTTCTGTATTGCGCGGCGCAATTTCTTAATGGTCTAGCAGTAATCAGCTGCATTGATTGTTTGGCCTCGAGGTAAGAAATCAATCAGCAAAATGCCTTTTCTGTCCCAAAAAAAACGGTGCACATGACTTTTCGAGGTGTCAAGATTTGCTTAGGCTTAACCTTCGTTGGGGGTGAAGTGTGCCTCCATCCCATTCATTGACGTTTTGTTTCAGGGGTGTCGTACGATACCCAAGTTTCATCCCCCGTGACGATCCGAGAAAGAAAACCATCGCCTTCTTCATTCTAGCGTATCAAAAACTGAGGTGCACTGCCCGTCCGCTGTTTTTTTTTTTTTTTTTTTGTTGTTCAGTAAGAATCTTGGTTACCCAACGTGAGCAAGGTTTTCGAAATTTCAGTTTTTCAGTAATGATTTGATGAGTTAGTGATCGTGAGATTCGCGGAACTTCCATAGCAAGGGCACTAAGTGTAAACTTACGGTTGTGCTTATTCTTCCCTTCAGTTGTGCGAACCAGTTCATCAGTAACCACAGCCGGGCGTCCACTTCATTCTTCATCGTGCACTTGATCACGTCCTTCATTGAACAGTCTGACCCATCTTCTAACCATTGAATTACTCGTAGCATTTTGTCCGTAAACCTCGCAGATTTGCCGATGAATTTTCTTTTGTTTAACTTTCTTAGCATTTGGAAAACGAATCACAGATCTGATTTCACACGCGGCGGCATTTTAAATTACGGTTGACATAATGAAGAAGCACTACAAAGCACACGTCGGCAGCAGCGATCTGAAAATACCGTACGTGTCTTCTCCTTGGGTCAGAGTATCTGCTGCGCATGCTCGGAACTGCGATAGTAGCGCTGCCGCGGATAGAAATAGAAACGGAACTTACTTCGTGGACGACCTTCGTATCTGTGTGAAACTACATTGTTATCTTCAACAGAAAAGCAAATGACTATCAAAGAGGTGACGAAATTCCGCAGATGTGATTTGGCACTGTATGCAATTGCTGCTCTGCGACTATAATATGTCGATAAACTAGACAAAGCGTCACTACAGTTGTCCTCCAGAGTGCATCGGTGTATGATATTAAAACATATAGCCGTTGTTTGTTGCTAGAACACGAACAAGATTAAAGGGTAGTTCAGTATATGATCGAGACAATTAAAGTCAGCCAGATATCATGAGAAACAAGGCTCTGAGGGTCACACTGGGCGATACCAGTTGAAGGCACTGTAGTCGAGACTACTACGACAGCTTTGTAATGTGTGTTCTTGGGTCTTTTTTTATCCAAATTAGTTCCACCAGTATTTCGCGATCGACTGTACTTTTGTATTAAAAAATAGATGAAATATAGATGTTGTCCGCTAAAAGAAATTTATTTCAAATTTTGATTTGATTGATTAATGCATATGCTCTTCATAGTAATTTTACTTTTTATATTCCCTCCATACAACTTCGATAATTTATTTTTTTCAGCTCAAACTGCACGTCACCTACTAAATAATGAAACTTACTTTTAACCAAAAATAACACCTACATAGAGCAACAGTTCACATACACGCATCCCCCGCCAGTAATTCATCTAGGATATGGTGAGAAGTAACGTAGTAACTTCATCAGAATTTTCATATACAATATGCAATCAAAAGTATCCGGACACCTGGCTGAAAATGACTTACAGGTTTGTGGTGCCCTCCATCGGTAATGCTGTAATTCAGTGTGGTGTTAGCCCACCCTTAGCCTTGATGACAGTTTCCACTCCTGCATGCATACGTTTAATCAGGTGCTGGAAGGTTTCTTGTGGAATGGCAGCCCATTCTTCACTGAGCCCTGCACTGAGGAGAGGTATCGATGTCGGTCGGTGAGGCCTGGCACGAAGTCGGCGTTCCAAAACATCCCAAAAGTGTTCTATAGGATTCAGGTCAGAACTCTGTGCAGGCCAGTACATTACAGGGATGTTATTGTCGTGTAACCACTCCTCCACAGGCTGTGCATTTTGAACAGATGCTCGATCGTATTGAAACACGCAATCGCCATCCCCGAATTGCTGTTCAACCGCGGGAAACAAGAAGGTGCTTAAAACATCAATGTAGACTTGTGCTGTGATACTGCCACTCCAAACAAGAAGGGGTGCAAGCCCCCTCCATGTAAAACACGACCATACCACACCACCACCGCCTCTGAATTTTACTCTTGTCACTACAAACACTGGCAGATGACGTTCGCCGGGCATCCCCCGTACCCACACCTTGCCATCGGCACGCCACATTGTGTACCGTGATTCGTCACTCAACACAAGTTTTTCCACAGTTCAATCGTTCAATGTTTACGCTCCTTACACCATGCGATGCATGGTTTGGCATTTACGGGCGTGATGTGTGTCTTCTGATCAGCCGCTCGACCATGAAATCCAAGTTTCCTCACCTCCCGCCTAACTGTCATAGAACTTGCAGTGGATCCTGATGCAGTTTGGAATTCCTGTGTGATGGTGTGGAAAGATGTCTGCCTATTACTTACTCCGACCTTCTTTAGCTGTCGGCGGTCTCTGTCAACCAACAGACAAGGTCGACCTTTACGCTTTTGTACGTGTCCCTTCACTTTTCCACTTCACTATCACATCGGAAATGTGGAAATTTCGCGTGCAGACGTGTGACACAAGTGACACCAAATCACCTGACCACGTTCGAAGTCCGTGAATTCCGCCGAGAGCCCCATTCTGCTCTCTCACGACGTCGAATGACGACTGAGGCCGCTGATATGGAGTACCTGGCAGTAGGTGGCAGCACAATGCACCTAGTATGATAAACGTATGTTTGTTGGGGTCTTCAGATACTTTTGATCACATAGTTTATCCTCGAAAATTCTTGATGAATTCCGTGATATTTGCACAAATAGATGGAACAGTAGAAAAGAATTGCTCTGGCTGCATGTTTTCTTCCTCAATGGAGCACTAGCAAAGGAAATACTGAATGGTTGTAATTAAACTGACGGTGTTCCGAGTGCTGCATTGTGAGATGTAGGCATCGTAGGACACTGCTATTCGCTAATCTCTGCGCTTGAGGAGTACTCTGAGAAAAAAATAATTCCACTTTCTGCCACCGGTTGAAAATATGGCGCTGAAGCAGCAAGAATATGGTGTGGGAGCAGGAAAAGGGGAGAAACGATCAAGCACATGATAGAGGTGGTTCTGATACTTTTATTAGGATGTGGTCACAAGTTAAACATGTGTTCGATATGGCCTCCCGACTCAGCAACATGCTACATCCATAACATGGCACGGTAGACAGTTGCTCGCAGTGTATCTGGAGCAATCAGGGTGGTACGTCATCGTATGCTATTCTTCAGATCAAGAAGAGTGGTGTGGACACATACGTGATCTTGCAAAGCTGGAATCACGTAGAGATTCTTATAACGTGCAGATGTGACTGTACACCTAACATATGTGCAAGATGTCATGCAAGAAAAACGGACCGAGCATGAAGGAGCGTGTCAAACCAAACCACAGAGTCACGTAAGATGAGTGTAGTGGATGTTGCTGCACAACATGTGGCAGAACTCCATATGCGACAGTTCTTTGCATTCGCTGCACCTTGCAGAGTAGAATGTGCCTCGTTCGTACAAAGAATATTCCCCCGCCACATTTCATCCATTTCCGTGCTGATCAAAAAACGAAAAGCCATGGGGTTGTAGCCCATTTTGAGGCATCATTTGGTGCACATTCTGAATCATGGCCGAATACCAGTATAAAATCCGTCGCAAAGTCTTTTGTACTGTTGACCAGGAGAGAAATGATTCCCATGGCAGAAGTTCAAACACTGACTTCAAAATACCTGAGGCATGTTCCGCGCGGTCCACTATAGCTACAGCAAGTCCATCAACAACCGCCATGGGAATGGGCCGCATCCTTCTCCCTGCTGCAGCACTTTGTTCACCTATTTCTTCAGATTTCTTTATCATTCTCCATAGCAAATTTATTGACAAGTCTCGTCTTCGTATCTATTATTGTCGGTGATATTACTGCTGCTACTGCCGCCCTTCCGACAGAACAACTTTACCGGCAGCGCATGGGCTTCCTCCTCAATAGACATTTCTTTTCGTACAGAGAACTTCAACCTCCTGAACTCTTTACAACAGCGAACAGTTCAAAAATGAATCAACATATGTCGCCGAGTGACAAACACCATACTGATGTCAAAAGGGGGGAACATTTCACTTAAAGACTGCTTACAGCGCCATATTTTCACCTGGTGGCAGAAAGTGGAATTACTATTTTTTTTTCAATATACTCCATGAGTTCATCGGTTAATGTACATCTTACGATGCTTTAGCAGCCTGCAATGTATGCAGGAGGCAGTGCAGAATTCGGACCACCGACAGTTTAATTATAACTACCTGATACCTTCAACTTGGTTGGGCTATAGCTACAAGAAATTGGGTAAGATGATATGAATACGATCAGTGTCATAAACTGCTTTCGAGGAAACACGTACGTGCTTCACCTGCTATTTACCGTATCGGACGTCTCGCTTTTAATAATGGATCAATAATCATTTACCATAACATACTGCTTAGATTCGCGTAAGCAATATGTATCTGCTGACAGAATTACGTTGCGTAACCACCTTTCTGGTTATTTCGAGCTCCTCTCAACCGATACCATATGAAATTTACATACAGGAATAGTATCTCCTGAATCCAAAACGTCAGCTGTATCTATTAAACCAGAAATAAAAGAAAACTACCAGATTATTGGACATTTTGCAGTTGGATAAAATTTATCGTACCTCAATCATTTGATAATTTACGAATGCACTTTTACAAGACACACTTGTATTAAATGCCATCATAAGGAATTTAATGATAACCTATTTCGGTTAACAGTTTGCTAGTGCTGCTGTTAGACAGACGCTCCTATACTCATTACATTCCACAGCATACTGAAGTGTAATCATAACAATATGCGTTCTTAAAATTACCCACGTAAGTCTAAATTTTGAATAAGTTTTCCGGTTAAGGTTTTAACAGTGTGCTGTAGGATCTCTGTAAGATATCTCGTACACCAATCGAGAATATGCATTGAATACCTATCCTCAACTACTTACCTGGAAACGGAGATCGTCAACTGGCGGTTCCGCATACGGAATACCTTCAAACTTAAACATGGATCTGTTCGTGTAGGTTTGTGACATCTGCCCTCTCAGAGTACCCTCTTGTATGTCTACTGTTACATGTTCTTGTGCCTGTAAGGAATGTATTGAAAACAATTAGAAGGTGAGCTAAAGAATTAAATGTTTACTTAAACAACTACGTAACAAATTCAAAAGTCTTTTTGCTACTCGTAGGTCATATAACAACATGTCGGCATCAACATGATAAGTAACACGTATAAATTAGAAAACGTTTGCACAGCGGAACGGAGCTCAAAACAGCAGATTCAAAATATAGCAACTGAAATAACGAAAAATTGTGATCCTTCCAGATTTTTGTTTACTTTATGTGGGGTATGAATCGTTTTAGGTAGACGCCATGACGGTGCCTTCTTTAAAGTCAGGGCCGATTCCTTCCCAGGCCCTTACCCAACTAACTTTGTTCTGGGTCGCTAATGACGTCGACATCGACGACGCTAGTTTCCCATTTTTATCCATCGACTCAGAGTTCTACAATTATACGAAACAAGCAACACTTTGTTCAGTATTTAAACGGCATTCTTTCAAATATATTTTTCACATACGAGTTCTTTAAGGGGAGGTTCCGGTGAAATTTGAACCCGGTCGTAAAAAAATCGCAGGCGCTGATAATTTGCTTCGTAACGTTTCATGGTATGCTGAATCTAGTGGGTACACCCAATTTGCTAAATGAAATTTTTTTACTTCATTTTAATTTTCGAGCCCTGCAAACATCACTATTTTTTCAAACCCATACGTGGAGTTAATAGTTATCACGTAATATATTCACGAAGAAAGTTGGAGCCAAACATGTTAAAAATTGATGGAGGAGTAGCAGTTTTTATTAAGGCCATTTTGATTTTTTTCAAAACAGTTGAAGCATAGTTACTTTTCTATCAGTGGATAGATGTGTATAGTACAGAAATTTAATTGAGACTTTAATTTTATATGAATACGTGTGTATATATACGTAAACTGCTCAGTTGTGAACTGGAAAGCAGTAATTGGTAAAGGTCTGTTCCATAATTGGTGGCGGCGAGGAGTGAGGTTTTATGTCGAGCAGATGCTCACCATTTGAACACAGTTTAATTACTTCACATTATTCATACTACGATACATACACTCACTTTACTAGTCAATGCCCCTGCAGTCTACCAATTCTAATGTGACGCGGATGCCCGGCGGTTGATGACAGCGAGACGTCCGACGGGCTCGAAAGTCTCACTTTCATTCCACGTGGCCAGCTATACACGCAGCCGACGACGGGCAATTATGGACGCAGTGGAGAAGGGAATGTGTGATGTAATATGTAAAATGAAAATAAAGAATACAATTTTAAAACGTAGCAAGTCGTCTTTTATTTATTTTTCCTTCGTACTACGCACAAATTTCATAATGACTTAGTACACTACTGGCCTTAAAATTGCTACACCAAGAAGAAATGCAGATGATAAACGGGTATTCATTGGACAAATATATTCTACTAGAACTGACATGTGATTACATTTTCACGCAATTTGGGTGCATAGATCCTGAGAAATCAGTACCCAGAACAACCACCTCTGGCCGTAATAACGGCCTTGATACGCCTGGGCATTGAGTCAAACAGAACTTGGATGGCGTGTACAGGTACAGCTGCCCATGCAGGTTCAACACGATATCACAGTTCATCAACACTAGTGACTGACGTATTGTGACGAGCCAGTTGCTCGGCCACCATTGACCAGAAGTTTTCAATTGGTGAGAGATCTGGAGAAAGGCCCGTACAGGACCTGCAATATGCAGTCGTACATTATCCTGCTGAAATGTAGGATTTCGCAGGGAACGAATGAAGGGTCGTAACACATCTGAAATGTAACGTCCACTGTTCAAAGTGTAACACATCTGAAATGTAACGTCCACTGTTCAAAGTGTTGTCAATGCGAACAAGAGGTGACCGAGACGTGTAACCCCAAACACGTATGCTACCATCATGATGCTGTAAGCAGAACCTGAATTCATCCGAAAAAATGACGTTTTGCCATTCGTGCATCTAGGTTCGTCCCTGAGTACACCATTGCAGGCTCCTGTCTGTGATGCAGCGTCAAGGGTAACCGCAGCCATGGTCTCCGACCTGATAGTCCATGCTGCTGCAAACGTCGTCGAACTGTTCGTGTAGATGGTTGTTGTCTTGCAAACGTCCCCATCTGTTGACTCAGGGATCGAGACGCAGCTGCACGATCCGTTACAGCCATGCGGATAAGATGCCTGTCATCTCGACTGCCAGTGATACGAGGTCGTTGGGATCCAGCACGGCGTTCCGTATTACCCTCTTAAACCCACCGATTCCATATTCTGCTAACAGTCATTGGATCTCGACCAACGCGAGCAGCAATGTCGCGATACGACAAACCGCAATCGCTATAGGCAACAATCCGACTTTTATCAAAGTCGGAAACGTGATGGTACGAAATTTCTCCTCCTTACACGAGGCATCACAACAGCGTTTCACCAGGCAACGCCGGTCAACTGCTGTTTGTGTATGAGAAATCGGATGGAAACTTTCCCCATGTCAGGACGTTGTAGGTGTCGCCAGCGGCGCAAACCTTGTGTGAATGCTCTGAAAAGCTAATCATTTGCATATCACAGCATCTTTTTCCTGTCGGTTAAATTTCGCGTCTGTAGCACGTCATCTTCGTGGTGTAGCAATTTTAATGGCCAGTAGTATACTTCTATTTTATGCTAAATTTTTGTCACGTATTATAAAATTTGTGTAACTAATCTACGCTTTTCGTATCTACATTGTTAAAAAGATGACTATACTTCAATTACTATGAAAAAATCAAATTGGGCTGAAAGAAAAAATTCTACACAAAAAATAAAAAAGAATGACTCTGAGCACTACGGGACTCAACTGCTGAGGTCATAAGTCCCCTTGAACTTAGAACTGCTTAAACCTAACCAACCTGAGGACATCACACACACCCATGTCCGAGGCAGGATTCGAACCTGCAACCGTAGCGGTCACGCGGTTCCAGACTGTAGCGCCTAGAACCGCTCGGCCACTCTGGCTGGAAAATGCTACTCCTCTGTCAGTTTTAAAAATATTTGGCTGAATGAATTTTGTTATTATATTCCGTGATAACTAACAACTCCACCCACGGGTTTGAAAAAATAAAGAGTTTTTTTCAAAAGTCAAAAATTCGAAAGCGATGAAAATAATTTTGTTTAGCATATTGGATTTACCCACTGAATTCTGTATTCCGAGATACGTTATGAAATAAAGTTCTTTGTAACTGGGATGAAATCTCACCAATTTAATCATATGAAGGATGAACTAAGGTTTTTATTTCTTTGTTTTCTATCTGCACCGTAATTAAGTGGAAAAAATCACAATATTAATTTCAAATACTACGGTAAATCAATACTTTTGCAAAGTGCAGTAATGTGTAATTGGTAGTTTTTGCAAGCAGTCGTCCTATGTGCTCAAGCAATGAGCGAAATCTGTTTTCCAAAGTTGATAAATTAGAGATCCTAAACCTAGATTCCTTTCGTTTCATGGCTCTTCTAGGCACCATACCAATCCCTTCTTTATCATCGGGTAATATAATTCGACTAAACGGACTATGTCGACAAGTGTGACAGTAAACAAAATGTCACATTAGACAAAGTAAAGAACTTACAATAATGACTACCGGTACCAAAGAGAGATGTAACACTGTTGCAATGTGAAGTGCAGTGAAGAAGCCCATGTTGACCACAAACAGATCTCCTCAGACACTAACTGCTATTGACAGAACAAAGTAAATGGGCCTCTGCTTTCACTGATATGGACTCTTGTCGCAGAAAATATCTTTGTGGACACCTCCTTCTCCAGCTATAACGGTACCAAGACGTTTTATTTCTGATAACAGACTGATGAAAAGCTGTCATACCGCTTATCTGCGATAACTTTAGTAGAATTATCGTCTCTTCTCATTCCTGATGGGTCTCTCATAATTTTCAATCACTCAGCTGACAAGGTATTGCAGTACGTTATCACATCACACCATTTTCCTCTTAAGATATTTATCGAAAACTTGTAGTGTAATCCACCATTATAAAAGAGTATTTTATCTGCGGTAAAAATGATGGTATTATACAAGTGAACTGAAGTGGTTTAACTACAAAAATAGCATCGTAGAAAGCTGACCGGATTGGCCGAGCGGTTCTGGAATCGCGCGACCGCTACGGTTGCAGGTTCGAATCCTGCCTCGGACATGGGTGTGTGTCTTGTCCTTAGGTTAGTTAGGTTTAAGTAGTTCTAAGTTCTAGGGGACTGATGACCTTAGAAGTTAAGTCCCATAGTGCTCAGAGCCATAGCAACGTAGAAAGAAAAATTTAGATGCGAAACTTCGTTTTCTCTGTGATTTCTGACTGTAATATGCCTTTCGTCCAAATTTTCGCTAAGTACATTGCAACAAGGAAGCAAACAAACTATTGAGTGTCTCACTTGCTTAAAGGGATATATGCCTGAAAAGTGGTGACCGAAATATCGAACTTACTGAACAATGTGGTAGAGTGATTATCACAGTACACATATATTATGGAGCAGCTGGATACCATCACCATCTGGACGTTCCGATGCACATTAAACAATCACTTTATCGTTTATATTACAAAATACGACCGATTTGCCTCTACGTTTTCCGGAGTTAGAGTTTCTGCTTATTTTTAACAAATACTGACCCATGTGAACTTAAAACTTAGTATTTGTTTCACAGTTTCATTCCAGTTATTACTTTAACTAATTTGGGTAATTTGTTTTAGTTTGGTTAATAAGCAGCCACTGAAATTTTAATTTGGCATTTTTAGAACTTATCTGACCACCTCAGCCAAACTGTTACTTACTTAGCCAGTTATATGATCAGTGAATCACTTTGCTTGATATAACGTAATAACATTCAATGAGTCAGTTTACGGAATAGTAACGTAATTGGAGTTCAAATAGTGCTGCATGCTGACAGTCTCTAGATGAGTTCACATAGCAAAAACACAGTATTTGGTTTACTAACATAAGTAAGAATGTAACACCTGCAAGACTACGCTACGCTTGCGATATGTTTTGGAAGGCGACAGGCGACTATAGGGTACTGCGCTGACAGCAATCACTTTAACTAGTATACCTTCCACTTGATTACCTGCCACATGCGTCTACTAAATTGATTTCAACGTTTGACTGTGTTTGTTGTTGATAGCCTGCAATAGAGGTCATCACATTTATTAGAATGTAATTGAGTGTGAATGCTGAAATAATGTTAAGGAAATGGTGGCCCTATTGTTGCTTTAGTCAATTGTTGATGGGTGGTTAATATACCAACACGGCAGTGATATTTTATATAAGTTATGGCACAAGTTTATTGATTAAAAATGGGACAAAAAACACACGTTAAGCTTATTGACAAAACACAACATGAACTGATGGCAGAACAAATATGTAAAAAAACAGTTAACACTCCCCCGAATGGCGGGTGTTTGGCCAAGGCTAACGTTTGTCTGACTGAACTATTCACTCTGGCTCAAAATATGGATAACGCAATCTGAAATTATAGAACTGACTTTGACGGATTTATTCAACACAGAAGTTATTCTACGGTGGTGCAGCTGAGAACAAGTTGTTTGCTCTAACAACCCGGAGCAGCCATGCAATCCCATTTTTCTCGATGTGCGCCGCTGTCTCAGGTGACATCATGGTTCAAGCACCTGCAGAGCAGTGAAGTGCGACGCCTGTAATTCCCCATCGCATGCATGAAATATGCAAAGTCGCGGCTGGCGATATGTTAGATAGATCGCAATTATTCTCTAATGAAGCCCTTCAATCTCGGCAGATTCTAGCGTGTTATACTCCCTTTCGCCGGTCATCCCAGGGACAAGTTTGAAACACTTGAACGGCAGTGTGCATAAGGAGATCAAACGTCTAGGAGGCAGACATGTCACGAATGACATTACACTTGGCCCAGCGAGTTGGGTGAGAAGACTGAGGTCTAAACTGTCGGTACAGCTAAGTCCGGACCACGAGCTCCCCTGTCAAGACCTGTGCTAGTGCCAAGTCACACTCAGAACATAAATCAAGACCACAATCCTCTCCAGATGTGAATCGGGACCAGAAGACCCATTCCAGTCCGAGTTTGAATCGGAAGTCCAAGTTTCTCCTCCCATAATTTTCCATCAAGCCCTAGTAAACACCACAAAAGCACTTCTGCAATCATCCTCACAGCGGCTTCTACCAGTCACAAGACTCCACGAGCTCCGTGGCACCCATATAACTCGTCTGCTCTACTCAGTGGGCAATTCTAATCAAAGTTAACAATGTTTTTCTCTTTTCAGGAGAAGCTGCCAGTTCCTGACACGCAAATTCCCACGCAGAAAGGTGGAGATGTTGTGATCCAGACTTGTTTTTTACAAGTCCACTTTAGGCCGCGTGTTTTGAGTTTCTGTACAGGTCTAAAGTGACCAACACATTTATCATGGATATCATTACCAGGATGGCCTGAACGTTACTGCATATCTGACCAGAGCCCTACCTAAACTAAGAGAAGTGCTTTTCTGCCCCAACATAATCATTTCAGGGCTGCCATAAATGTTGCGTTCCTTCTAAAATTATTTTGAAGGCTTGATGTTTCCCAAAAAATTCTGCAGGCAGACGGACGGCACCACCTGACGGCTTTCTCGATAGCTTCCAGTCCATGTTAAACATGGAAACGCTGGCCGCTGTGGCCGAGCGCTGTTGATACGGTCGCCGGTTCGAATCCTGCCTCGGGCGTGGATGTGTGTGATGTCCTTAGGTTAGTCAGGTTTAAGTAGTTCCAAGTTCTAGGGGACTGATGACCTCAGATGTTAAGTTCCAAAGTGCTTGGAGCCATTTTTGAACATGGAACTCGCGAATTTTTATGACCGCCGTTGCTGTTCACAAAGGGCATTTACAATACAGGCATAAAGAATTGTTTTTGAGACCTATATTTCTCTAGTACTCCTTGCCCCTGTTATGGCAAGAGGCGCCGTACAGGTAGGTCCAGGTAGGCCGTTTTTCGCCTATTCTATGAACGCATTGTTTGCACACTGTGAAAGGTGGCTACACTGAGCCACAGCGCCAGAGATCGCGCCAGAGAGTATTGTTCCGCCGCCTCCACTGGCAGTGATTATTGAGAGGTAGCGGCAGGCAGTTCTTGCCGAGAAGTTGTGGTGGGCTCTGCTTGTCGTGAAGTCGGAGTGGATATGTGGTAGTAGGGAGTGTTTGTTCCATGTTTTATGCAGTTATTTGATGGGAGAGATAGCAGATGTTATTCTAATGAAGATATTGTAATGATCAGAGTGCATTTCGTCAATATATATGAAGGTAAAAACCACTATGTTCTTTTATTATTTGTGTGTCTCAAATAATGCATCATTACAGGTTCAGTCAACAAAGCATCTGGCTTGTGTTCTTGTATTAGAGTGTAATTCTGCTTTCCTTACGCAATTATCGTATTTCTAATTTTCTTTTATCACGTCAGTATAATTGGTATTTAAAAATTCTTGTCTTGTTGAAGAAGAACCGTGCCAGATGTGTACGTTGAGTCACACTTCCACATACAGAACAGTTATACTTGTGCTTTGGTTTTGTAGGTTTTATAGTTGCAGGGGACTTAATTAATTAACTGTGTTTATGAAAATTTTCATTTCATTCTTTGTTGTTGTTCTTTGCAGTCAGATTGCGTAATAATTCTAGTCAGGGCCAACCGTTTACGAGACACAGCGTAATCGGACTTACAGCTACTAAAAACTAAAAAATAATTTCATTTTATTTAATTAAGCCCCCATGCAACTGGTGCTAGAGATTCTTGCGTCCAGTATTCTGTCCCCAGTAAGTACTTCGAGATGTTCCTTTCCCTAACAGCTGCACATGGTTTTCAACCCCCAAACGTCCACTGCAAGATTTACTGTTAAATGACCAAACTGCCTGCTTGTTCTCAACACCAGGAAAATAATTTTTGAAGGACAGCCACTATAAAGTTCCCACATGCATTAACAACATACACGTTCCAATCTGTGTCTGCTTATGCTGGTAAGCTTCCGGTCGTTTCACAAACACAATGTCTTATCGTGCTACTGAGTATGTAAAATAGTGAGACAGTGACTAGTCATGTATCTGCCAGGCATTTAATTCGTGCTGGTATCGTTGGAGGAGTGATGAAACGTTTTGATAACAGCGTATTTCACCCATTTATGATATGCAGAAAAATTTGAAGAAGCCTAGTAAAGTTAGATTTTTCTTCTTTTGGCACTGTACTTATGAATGCTACTATTATTTAGAACAAACTTCATGAAACAAAGCGTGTCCTTTGCTTCTGTAATTAAAACACCTAATTCTTTAAACCATTATGTACAAGGTGATAGAGACTACGCACCACTCTTTTGATATGCTTCTCTCCAATGGAAATTATCTTTCTTAAATATCAGTTAGCTCCGAAAACAATTTGATTTAATATTAATAAATGAAACTAAGAAAACATTGTTAACTTAAAGACTGGTCGCTATCCAAGTCTTACACTAATACGAAGAACAAAAGTGACACAACTCGTTTATTCAATAAGCTGTAAAATGTATATTTCTTTTTTTAAATTTAAATTCTCGTGTGTATGTGTACCCTATCGTTTTTGGTTTTTGTCTTCATTTGTATCTCGTGCTCCCACTTTAGATTTTACACCAGTGTTGTACCATCAGATGTGCAGGAACGGAATATACTTTGGTTTCTTAAAGTTCAGATGGGTCATTTGCTGAAAAACAGCCAATAAACCATCTATCCATATTATATGCAGTTCCCTCCATCATGCTCTGTCTATTAGGATTAGTTATAATACCTGTGTCATCTGAAAGAAGCACCGACTTTACACCAACTGTAATTAATGGAGGATCAATAGCATAAGTGAGGAGAAACAGAGGAATATTGTACTTGGTGGAACTCGATTAATAATTCCCCCAGTCAAAATACAGTGACGGAATAAAAATTGCAGTACCAAACAATAATTAATGTAGATTATCAGGTTACCTTCCATTAGGAAAGTGGTTGCATTCAGCGATTGTTACGTAATTTATAAATGATAGAGTGTAGCAATCAGTCGTCTTTTTTTCTCGGGTTTTATTACGCAAATCCAGATTTCGGCTAGTGCCTAGCCATTATCAATGCACTGTTTTTTAATCTCGATGCATGTTAGTTCCCCGTTGTTCGGGCGTCAGTCACAGTTCTTTGAAAAAAATAAAATAAAAAGGACGACTTATTGCTGTGCTCTGACATTTATAAATTAATGTAGAGTTGCCAAATTTCGGGAATATATTTGTCTAGGCAGCATATTAAAGTGATTAATACTGCAAGGTCACAGGTTAATGTAAGTGCGAAATAATCATTGCAAATATGAAATGCTGGTATATTAATAAGCGATGTAACCGCCAGAATGTTGAATGCAAACTTGCATACATGCATGCGTTGTGTTGTATAGGTACTGCATGTCACTTTGTGGGATGGCGTTCCATACCTGTTGCACTTGGTCGTTCGGTGCCGGGACGTTTAATGCTGTTTGTGGATGACGCTGGTATTCTCGTCCGACGATGCCCCATATGTGATCGACTGGAGACAGCTTTGGTGGTCGAGCAGGCCAAAGCAACATGTCGACACTCTATAGATGATGTTGGGTTACAACAGCGGTATTTGGGCGAGCGTCATGGTGTGGGAAAACACTCCTTGGAGTGCTGTTCATGAACGGCAGCAGAACAGATAGAATCAGCAGACTGACTTACACATTTGCAGTCACGGTGCGCAGGATAGTCACAAGAGCGCTCCCGGTGTCACACAAAATCGCACCACAGACCACAACAGCAGATGTAGGTCCAGTTTGTCTAACAGGCAGACTGGTTAGTTTTGGCCCTTCAATTAGCCTCCTTCAAACCAACACACGGCCACCACTGGCAGCGAGGCAGAACCAACTTTCATCAGAAAACACAAAGACCTCCACCGTGACTTCCAACGAGCTCTCGCTTGACACCACTGACGTCGCAAATGGCGGTGGTTTCGGGTCAGTGGAATGCATGCTATAGGGCATGTCCCTGAAGTAATAACAGTTATAACAGTTCGTAGTGTCACTGTGGCGCCATTTGCTAGTCAGCTGCTGCAACAGACGCAGTGCGATGCGCCCGAGCTAAACCCCGAACGCGAAGGTTTTCCCTCTCGGCCATGTAGCCGTCTGGCGCCCAGTACTGCCAGCAATCATGTGCAGTGGCTGCATTCCTGCCATGTAATTCTGCAGTATCGCAAAAGGAACATCCAGCTTCTCCTTGCCCTATTACACGATCTCGTTTCAACTCAGCGAGGCGTTGATAATGGCGTCTGTGTTGCCTTAAGGGTATTCTTGACTAACATCAACTCACCACGTCCAGTCTCAAGGATATATAACGCCAGCGACCATTAAAACGTGTATTTAAGGCAAATTTGAGTCGTATCCTCATAGTAGCGGTAACAGCGTCACCCTTAAGCAACTGTCGTGAAATTGGAATAGATATCATCTTTCAGATGTAGAAGCATACCCACCAAGTTTCGTTTATGTTGCATAACTCCTTTTTGGTCTTGCGATTTTTTTTTTCCATGTGAGTAAGTACCCTGTCTGCAGTTTATCAATGACATAGTACCTCTTTCTGCTCTCTTTTTGGTAAGCATGAGAAGAGCCACATACTATTTTTACCGTCAGTTCCATAAAAACTGGTTTATGTAACTTGTGATGTACACAATCAAATTTTCTGTATATGCAGCAAAAAATACCGACTGGTACTGTTTTGGCATTTAATGATTGTAAAATTTTGTGAATCAATGCAACAATTTTATTACGTCTTTGTATACCGAATCAATTAATCAACGATGTTTCATTCAAATACTATCTACTCGTCGTTCACAAGTCGTTGCTAAACTTAGGATAACCCGGCAAGTAATGTGTGGATATATGAGGCATATAGCGGTGTTTTAAAAGTACTTGTAAGTAATGTCTGCATTAAATATTACGAAACTCTTACAAGTAGATCGTTTAATAAATTTAACGATTTGGCATTTGAAGAAAAGTGTAAATTAGATGTTTTCGCGAGTGGGGAGGTAGCATGATGTCTTGAGAGAAACAATAACTACTCTTTGACAGCGATCTCAGCCTCGAAGATTGACGTCAGCCGTTGAAAAGGTCAGTTAATGTATTTGTAAACATATAACTTTTTGTGAATTGAGAGGGAAATGCATAATAACGGTCTTCAAATTGCTTTAAAATTTCACTGCAGTCCGAAATGTTGCCAGAAGTAGAAGAATACCTTTAAGGAAATACTCTAATTTTACCATCATCTCAGCATTTATAAGTTTGTAAATTAAAATAAAGAAGAAGAGAAAGAATCAGCTGGAATCATATGGCGGTAAATGTAAGCTTTTATTAAAGTGAGACTGGTGAAAACCGTTTCGTGGTCCGAGTGAAGGATCACGAAATATTTGAATTTTAATTGTGCTGAATGATCAACTTTCATGGAAGCTGCTAGCACCCACTCATAGCCATTTCCATGGAGATGGGCAAATGAGCATGGTGAGAATTCAAACTTAGGTGTCAGGAAGGTCGAAGGCTGATGTGACAATACTAATGGTGACTGAAATAAAAAGAGAGTTTTCAGGGGCGGACATCCCTCTGCTGCGACCGGTCGAACAGTCCAAGGGATTGCAGAAGGCGAAAAGAGAATAAATCTATGATAAAACAACGCACTGTCATAATTAGGGGTTACGAGAAATCATATCATGAACGATTTTGCGAGTGTGTCTACTGGAGCCATCGATGGAAGCTAGTATATAATAATAGAAGCGTTAATATTTCTAAAGTTGATGGTCTGGCATCATGGCAGCCCAGTAAGGGTAGCTTAAGTGGGGGGTAGGGGAATCGGGGCGGGGGCTAAAGCGCCCTTAGAGAGAAGCCGGCTGGTACTGGGAAAAGTCGGACGTGCGGCGAACATCAGCTCTACCTCTGTGGCATAATAGGCTTTGTTTTTGCTGATGATGAGTTACCAAAGGGCAAATACGAGGGGAACTAACAGAGATGTTTCAAACATACGCATCTTATTTCTCACAATGTGCACTAATATGAATTCAATTTGCAGGATGTAAATATTGAACCAAGTAACACAGTTAAAATAGTATACGAGTTTCAGTACAGCTACAGCAAAATACACAGTAATCTAGGAAACGTTTATGCCTTTATCTCAGGTACAGACGACAATCTTTTACGTAGAAAATTACATTATTTCCAGATTCATTTTATGTCCTGCTCCACGTAACGTTATTCTGAGACCCATACGAAACAGGTCAACAGGTCTATGGAAAATATTTGCTTACGCTAAGTGTGTTTTATCTTCATTGGGCCGGCCGGAGTGGCCGTGCGGTTCTAGACTCTACAGTCTGGAGCCGCGAGACCGCTACGGTCGCAGGTTCGAATCCTGCCTCGGGCATGGATGTTTGTGATGTCCTTAGGTTAGTTAGGTTTAAGTAGTTCTAAGTTCTAGGGGACTGATGACCTCAGAAGTTGAGTCCCATAGTGCTCAGAGCCATTTGGACGATTTTTTTTCTTCACTGGATATACTCGTTCTTATGCTTATTTCAGTGTGTATTTTTCTAACAACTCCAGCGTAGTCTTCCAACAAATATACCCTATTAGTGCAGTTTTGTATGTGGATAATGCTACCAGCAGCTTATTAGTAGTCGCTGTCAACAATTTTCTGTATTTATACCTATGAATGAGTGCATTTTTCGTCTGCTTGTAGCAATTGTTCCTTTGTGTCGTTGTAGATCACGACCAGTAGCCTTCCACAAAGCATTGTTAGGCTGCTAGGGCCATACTCAAATAGTAACAGACATTTTTTGAGTCTAATCAATCATTATTCAAGATGCATATGCTCACTTGTGTCCAACTAATTAATTAACACAGAGGACTCATGGAATAAGCAAATGTCAGTTTTACATGCCTGCAACACCTACAATAGCCTTAAGCTATTCATTGGTCTGATGTTCACTTTTAGGTGATGGAGCAGTAATCGCTGCTACAGTTTTTTGTGTGATAACTCTGTACATTCGGTGGTTGTTTTGTTATTCCAGGTAAGAGAATTCTTTTATGGTTGTTTTATTCTGGAGAACTGTACAATAATACCTTATGTTAATAGTCACTTTTAGTAGGCATAGTTGTAAATTCGTGTAGTAGGAGTCTTTAAGTATAATTACTAAAATATGGTCATTTAAGATTTGAGGGGACACTTTTGCTCTATATTGTACCTGCTGTTTGCCCATACTAAGATCAGGACATCTCGTCAGGTGAGAAAAGGATTGTTAAGTACAATTTAAAAAGGTAATGAAATAGTAGGGCTAATACTAAATGAAAAGAGGAATGTGGATATGCTTATAAGAACAAATTAGTGAATCCATTATCGTGACTAACATAGTATGGAGTGAAACTGAATTCTGAAACACAGTCGAGTTTTGTCCCTCCATGCAGGACATAGCAGTGCTGCTGAAGCCCTCGCAGTTTCTACAGAAGGCGCAGTTCGAGGCGTTTGAGTCACAAAAACGAGATTATCTGGAGTGGCGCGACATGGAGGTGGGCAGTCAGCTTCATCGCATAGTAACCACAACACCATCTGTAGGCCAACACTGCCAGTAGTTTGGAGGTATGACACAGTAATGGGGAGTCATCTGCACCAATGGGTAACCACAAGATCATCTGGAAGACAACGCTGGCGTCAGATGAGATGGCGTGACAGGGGAGTAGGGAACCAGATTCATTATGTGGTAACTACAGCATCACCTGAAGGCCAGCGTGGCCATCAGCTGAGATAGCGTGACTGAGGAGTGGAAAGTAGTGTGACAAGGGCGTGGGAAGTCAGTAGCACTAGGTGGTAGTCACAATATCATCTGGAGGCTGGAACTGCCTTCAGCTGACATGGCATGTGTATTGGAAAGTAAGCTGGTTTACCTGTATGGGTATATGCCTGTAATCCTTTGGAGACGAAAGAGATTCAAGCAGAACAGACTGGACGCCATAACATTGTCTTCAAAGAAAAAGAGGAGGTAAATAACTTAAAGTGTGAAACTATTATCTAATAATCCAATCCAATGATGTTTGGAAAGTGCTTCGCAGTGCATAAATTAGCTGACACCCACGCTCCCAAGCCAACTCACTGTTATTGTGCCTCATGTGCGGCTTCAGCTAATTTCTATCGTAATTATTATTCTCAAATTGTTAATCAATCACTAGATATGACATGGTAATGGGAATCAGATGCAATGAGTAGTCACAACAACATCATTTGCAAATCAATGCTGCTATCAGCTGACATGATGTGACAGAGGTGTGGGTAGTCTTTTGCAGCGAGTGGTAACTACAGCATCATCTAGAGGACAGCACTGCTGTCAGCAAGATTAGGACGAGATGGGAGTCCACAGTGAGCTCAACGAATGGTATCCATAGTACCATCTGGAGGCCAGTGCTGATATCTAATGGGCTGATGAATACGGGAATGTGCAGTCAGTCGTGCTAACCACAAGATCGACTGAAGCCAATGTTGCGATCAGCTTGGATTTCCTGAAAAAGGAGTGGGGTTTCATCTGCACCGAACAGAAACCATAACATTATGTGAAGATAAGCGTTGCCATTAGCTGAGGTGGCGTGACATAACAGAGGGGAGTCAGCTACTCCGAGCACTAACCACAACTCCTTGTTGAGAACAGCACTGCTGTGAGCTGCAGTAGCATGATGGGATACAGTTAGCCACTTTCATCAAGGGGAAACTACAACTTAATCTGGACCACAGCACTACTCTCAGGGGCTGTGACATGACACAGGAGTGTGGACATAGATGCCTGAGTGGTAACCACAATATCAACTGGAGGCCAGCATTGCCAACAGGTGACATGATGGACAGGGGTAGGAGGTCAGCTGCACTGAGTGGTATGAACAAAATCATCTGGATTCCAGCTCTGCCATCAGATGGGTTGGCGTGACGTGGGAATCAGCTGCACCGACTGGTAACCTCAAAAACATCTGGACATCACAGCTTCCCTAAGCTGATTTAGAGTGTTGGAGAAGTGGGTTGGAAATTGCATGGAGTAGCATCTGTAGATACCTCAGCAGGGGAGCAGTGCTGTTGGCTGGTTTGGCGTGACATGAGTGTGAAGAGGCAGCTGGATTAAGTGCCGTCCACAGCATCATGTGCAGACAAGAGCTACCATCAGCTGAGATGGTGTGACCGAGTGAGAACCACGTCATCATGTGGAGGTGACACAGCCTTCAACTGGAGTGAAATGATGTAGGAATGGGGAATCAGTTGCACCAAATTGTGACCACATTATCTTGATGCTAGTGCTGCTGTCAGCTAAGAAGGCGTGCTGTGAGTTTAGCAGTCAGATGTACTGAAGAGCAACCATAACATAATCTTGAGACCTGCACTGTATCAGCTCAGATATAGTTACAAGGGGCCGGACAGACTGGTTACTTGAGTGGTAACCTCAACAACCAGTGTATTCCACTGCTGATGTAAGCTTAAATGGCATGAAAAGCGAGTGGATAATTAGCTGCACCAAATGATAACCGCAACATCATTTGGAGGCCAACGCTGTCGCCATCTGGGATGGTATGACAGGGGAGTGGGAAGAAAGCTTCACTGACTGGTAAACATTACATCGTCAGGAGGGCAACACCACTGTCAGTTGGGATGGCATGAAAGCGAAGGGTAAATCAGTTGCAATGAGTGATAACCACCATCATCTGGAGGCCAGTACTGCCATTAGCTGGTGTGGTGCAACATGGGAGTTCGGGGTCAGCTGCACCAAGTGGTATCGTCCACATCATTGGAGTCCATAGCTGCTGTTCTTTGAGATAGCGTGATGATGGGTTGTTGAGTCAGCTGCACTCACTGTAACCACAATATTATCTACAGTTCACCACTGCCGACAGCTAGAGAGGCATGCCATTGGAGTGGGCATTCAGCTGCACTGATGGATAACCACAGAATCATCTAGAGGCCAGTGTTGAAGTCAGCTGAGGTGGCATGATATGAGGCGTTTGAAGTGTCTGGCGATGACTTGCTCCACCCCCAGCCAGGTGCAGAAACTCGAGTTCCAGAACCATAAGGTATAGCTGGTAGCTGATAGATCAGCAATTATCTGATAGTGCTGCCTAGTGAGAGCGAAGCTGCTCGGACCAACAATAGACTTTCAGCTGGCATGGAGTCCAGAAAACAGTTTAAGTTCAAGTACAAGATGTGCTGATGGCTGAGCGACAAGCATTTATGCG
The DNA here is from genome assembly GCF_021461385.2 of Schistocerca piceifrons. NCBI lineage: Eukaryota > Metazoa > Arthropoda > Insecta > Orthoptera > Acrididae > Schistocerca > Schistocerca piceifrons. Next base: position 709,091,055 of record NC_060139.1, on the reverse strand, counting down.
AAGTGTTCTGTCCACCTGTGTTGTCACGTATGTAAGTACAGCAGTGTAGCGTTGAGCCATGGCACATTGCCACTACAGCAGACTGCGGCATTACAGAATGCTGCACCAACAGTATTTTAGCACCCAGCTGAAAATTGTGGTAGGTGCCTCACGCTAACACTCTTCAACAAGTTGCGAACTATGGTATGTGGCTGATGCAACAACACCTAATTTACACTATACTGCCTCCACTATTCCATCTCTCAAGACCACTCATTCGTCTTCTACAGTGTTACTTACATCACTCCAAGTCAATTGTGGCCTAATGCTCCCTTCGAAAGCTTCAATAATCTATGGTTCTTTCAAATTATCAAAGTTCCGTTTCCCCTGTAACCCATCTTTCAACAAATTCATCAGTTCTGATCTGCAGTTCATTGACAAAAAATTATGGCCAGAGGCCAAAATAGTTCCTGGAATGTTTTGCAGTTTAAAATCTGGTTTTGAAATCTCTGCTTTACCGTTGTTATTGTTGTTGTTGTTATTCACCTCCGAATAACTATTGCAACTTACATCCTTCTGAATCTGCTAATGTATTCATCTCCTGGTCTCGCTCCACGATTTCTACTCCCTTCCCTCCCCCCGCCTAGTTACCTCCAACACTAAATTGGTGATCCAGTGATGACTCAGATTGTATTCTACCAACTGAACCCTTCCTCTCATTAGGTTGTGTCACAAATTTATTTGCTCCCAGTTGTGTTCAATACCTCCTCATTATGTGATCCAACCACCTATTCTTCAGCATTCTTCTCTAGCACCAAATTTCAAAAGCTTCTGTTCTCTTTTCATCTAAACTGTTTATCGTCCAAATTCCATACACAGACTTTCACAAAAGACTTCTAAACACTTAAATCTATTTTCGGTGTCAGCAAGTTTCTGTTCTTCATAAACGTTTGTCTTACCGTTACCAGACTCAATTTCATATAATCTCTTCTGTAGTATTGTTACTGTCCAGATAGCAAACCTAATCTCCTACTTTAAGTGTCTCGTTTCCTAATACCTTATCTTGGTATTAAAATTTGATTTAAATTTTGAACGTGAATCAATAGCACATTTACCAAGCAATGGAACAGTTGTTTGTCATTAATAATAAACGTGGTATCTATAAACATTTAGGTACTAAACTGGCTCACAGGGATTGATGACGTAGTTATTTTCTCTGTACCTGCATTTTGTTTAAACGTTAAGTATCCTGCTCTGAAAATATCGTAGAGCATCTCAGAACGAAGACTAACTGAAACCTTAAGAAATCTACTACTCCACAATAGTAACTAAACATTGTTATAGCATGAATTTATTTTTGCAGTTCAGTAAATAAGGATACTTTGAAATGTTGCAGCACTAGGGAAACGATCCTGTATTAGTACAATGACTAAGGATTAATTATGGTTCTCCACACAAAGTAGAACTAAAAGCGGTTATTAAGTGCAGATAAAGCAATTAAATTTTCCCTTCTAGGTTACAGTACTCAACTTCAACTTGACTTTACGATAAAGTTAGTGGCTGCGGCGAGCATCTACAGCTAAGATAAAGGCGGCAAACGTATTCATGGATCTTGAAGTCTAAAAGGTTCTGAACATTATCTTCTTGGAGCGGGATTTTTGTGATTCAAAGCCAGCCAATAAATGCCATGAATAATTATCCAGTAGTGTTCCACATCTGAGGCAATTTTTCTGGCAATCTACACTCCTGGAAATGGAAAAAAGAACACATTGACACCGGTGTGTCAGACCCACCATACTTGCTCCGGACACTGCGAGAGGGCTGTACAAGCAATGATCACACGCACGGCACAGCGGACACACCAGGAACCGCGGTGTTGGCCGTCGAATGGCGCTAGCTGCGCAGCATTTGTGCACCGCCGCCGTCAGTGTCAGCCAGTTTGCCGTGGCATACGGAGCTCCATCGCAGTCTTTAACACTGGTAGCATGCCGCGACAGCGTGGACGTGAACCGTATGTGCAGTTGACGGACTTTGAGCGAGGGCGTATAGTGGGCATGCGGGAGGCCGGGTGACCGTACCGCCGAATTGCTCAACACGTGGGGCGTGAGATCTCCACAGTACATCGATGTTGTCGCCAGTGGTCGGCGGAAGGTGCACGTGCCCGTCGACCTGGGACCGGACCGCAGCGACGCACGGATGCACGCCAAGACCTTAGGATCCTACGCAGTGCCGTAGGGGACCGCACCGCCACTTCCCAGCAAATTAGGGACACTGTTGCTCCTGGGGTATCGGCGAGGACCATTCGCAACCGTCTCCATGAAGCTGGGCTACGGTCCCGCACACCGTTAGGCCGTCTTCCGCTCACGCCCCAACATCGTGCAGCCCGCCTCCAGTGGTGTCGCGACAGGCGTGAATGGAGGGACGAATGGAGACGTGTCGTCTTCAGCGATGAGAGTCGCTTCTGCCTTGGTGCCAATGATGGTCGTATGCGTGTTTGGCGCCGTGCAGGTGAGCGCCACAATCAGGACTGCATACGACCGAGGCACACAGGGCCAACACCCGGCATCATGGTGTGGGGAGCGATCTCCTACACTGGCCGTACACCACTGGTGATCGTCGAGGGGACACTGAATAGTGCACGGTACATCCAAACCGTCATCGAACCCATCGTTATGCCATTCCTAGACCGGCAAGGGAACTTGCTGTTCCAACTGGACAGTGCACGTCCGCATGTATCCCGTGCCACCCAATGTGCTCTAGAAGGTGTAAGTCAACTACCCTGGCCAGCAAGATCTCCAGAACTGTCCCCCATTGAGCATGTTTGGGACTGGATGAAGCGTCGTCTCACGCGGTCTGCACGTCCAGCACGAACGCTGGTCCAACTGAGGCGCCAGGTGGAAATGGCATGGCAAGCCGTTCCACAGGACTACATCCAGCATCTCTACGATCGACTCCATGGGAGAATAGCAGCCTGCATTGCTGCGAAAGGTGGATATACACTGTACTAGTGCCGACATTGTGCATGCTCTGTTGCCTGTGTCTATGTTCCTGTGGTTCTGTCAGTGTGATCATGTGATGGATCTGACCCCAGGAATGTGTCAATAAAGTTTCCCCTTCCTGGGACAATGAATTCACGGTGTTCTTATTTCAATTTCCAGGAGTGTATTTGAAACACGATTGTTGCTATGTTCACTTAGCAGAAGAATGTGATGCCCATTTCTAATGCTGGCTGTCTCTTATGTCCCTTTCGCTATTTAGTTTTTTACTTATAAGGCTGTATCTCATTATTTAATGCAGTTCTTTCGGTACCATTCCATTTCATGGAACATCTACTTCATTACATATACAATTAGATCATTAAGGATCTGTAACTTACAGATGCGTATTAATAAAATGACAAGTTGAAAGGTGGCTACACTGCGCCACTGCGAAAGAGATTGCGCCAATGAGTATTATTAAGCCGCCTCCACAGTACTTGGAGAGAACTCGTAGAAGTCAGTGCCTGTTAAGAACTCGTAGCAGTCAGTGCCTGTCGAGGACTCGGGGTAGTCTGTGCTGAGATGTTGTAGCAGAGAGTGTTTGTTGAGATGTGCTATTAGGCAGTGCTTGCTGAGATGTGATATTGGAGAGTTCTGGTTGAGATATAATGTAAGGATTAGAATGATTTTCATCAATATAAATGAGGTAACTAACTCCGTTTTGTTTTTATTTCAGTGTCCTAAATAATGCGTCATTACAGGTTCAGTCAACAAAGCATCTGGCGTGTCTTCTTGTATTAGAGTGTAATTCTGCTTTCCTTATGCGATTATCGTATTTCCAATTTTCTTTCATCACGTCAGTATAATTGGTATTTAAAAATTCTTGTCTTGTTGAAGAAGAACCGTGCCAGATGTGTACGTTGAGTCACACTCCCACACACAGAACAATTACATTTGTGCTTGGGTTTTGCAGGTTTTATAGTTGCTGGGGACTTAATTAATTAATTGTGTTAACGAAAAATTTCATTTCATTCTTGTTGTTGTTCTTTGCAGTCAGATAGCGTCATAATACTAATCAGGGCCAACCGATTACGAGACACAGCGTAATCGGACATACAGCTACTAAAAACTAAAACTATTTTCAATCATATTTAATTAAGCCCCCATGCACGTGGCGACCGCTGCTTAGGATCGTCCCTTGGAATCTTCTGATTGTAAAAATAGTAGACCGTAGTATTGTTGTAGTAATTTGAGTTTAGTAATTGTAGTCTGTATTGCATGTGTAGATTTGGTAATTGTCATTCTTCTAATGGTATTTTTCAAAATTTAAATTGTTGTCTTGTCTATGGGTTAGACAATTTAGTGCAATTATTTCAATTGTTAGATTAATCGTGTTTGAGGGAAACGTTTCATGTAAATGGTATTGTTGGAGATAAGGAGTCATTGTGTGTAATTTTCGTACAGTGACGAGTTTCGTATATTTTGTAAATGATTACGCGATCAATGAAAAAGGCAAAAATGATGAATAGTGAGAATGACGAAATTGTTAACATGGCGAACTCGCCAACAGAGGAAAACAGTATCATGAATAATGAAGTGGAAAACAATTTAATAAGTCGGGAAGATAGTCCGGAACCATTTCAAAATTTTTCTCAATCAGAAAATTCACAGAATACGAGATTAACGATAGAAGATTCTGGAATAGCATCGAACACAGATAGCTTTACAGCTATGACGAAGGAAGCTGGTTTTGTGGGAAATGTTAGGGGCGAAAGGAATTTCGAACAAGTCAATATGGAGCAGTTGATGAGTGTAATATTAAATTTTCGATCTGAATTTAAAACAGAGATAGGAACAATGGGATCACAAATAGGAACAATTAAAACAGAGATGGTAACTCTACGATCTGAATTAAAAACTGATATGGGAACTTTGGAAACACGGTTAGACTCACGAATAGGGACATGTTTCAAAAATATGAAAGATGAATTAAAGAAAGAAATCAGAGAAGAAGTACAACCGATTTTGAATGCTCACAATAATAGATTAGTTGCAGTAGAAATTAGACAAAGGGAACAGGATAGAGAACAGGAAGAAAGAGATCGCGTGATAGTACAGAAATTTTCAGAGTTAAATTTACAACGTGCAAAAGATAAGGAAGAAATATTTGAGAGAATCGAGGAATCCGTACCGAATGACAGAATAAATAATCTAACACAACAATATGAACAGTTAACTACCAAATGTGTCAATACTGAAACCCGAGTCGCGACACTTACGGAAGACGTAAATAAACAGAAAGAACAAATAGGTGACTTATCGGAAAGAGTTGACGAGATTTCAGATAAATTGACAAATCTTAGTTTACATGGGGACAGAGATTCAGATGATACAGCACCATTGCCATTTGCAGAAACTGAAGAGTATCAGAACATAAATAAGCATGTTGAAAATCAGGGAAAATTTAATGAACGCGTTAAAAGGGAAGTTGAGGCATTACGAAAGCAAGTCAAACAAATTGAAGGCGAAATAGTAGGAAAGGACAGTAGAAGGAACTTAGAATCACAGATAGCAGAGGGGTATGAAGAAAGTAATTTATTTCATTTACGAGAAGCAACAAGAGAGCGCCAGGCGCGCGAACTTGACAATGATCGATATTCGACTGGGACAGACGCGGTAGGTCTTTGTCGCCACGAGGCGAAAACTTTGACTATAAACACTTTTTGACTGTTCGGATATTTAAGATCTTCCGCAACTCTAAGAATGACATACGTCCATGTGCATGGTTAGATCAATTTATGTACGCACTTCCACCAAATTGGCCACTAAGACATAAACTAGAAATTATGTGCAGCTATTAAAGTCCTCAGGGGATTCACTACTCTAAGTGAATATGTGCCGTAGCGAGCATAGGGCCCCGAGCTGTAGTGGCGCTATTTCCCTTTTAGTTTTCTGTACCGCTGCCTATTCTTTTACTATTCTTTGCATCTGTTAAACCAACTCTTCGACTATCAATCTATCTAGTGAGTAAGTAAACAATAACCGGATATGACTAATTTACCCAAAAGTGATTTCGGAAATTACCATGTGGAGTTACTGTACCTTCAGCAGCTTTCATTCGTAGCTTAAATGAAATTTTACCTGTTTATCTTCGTGACAATATTACTTCATATGTTGACGACATTCTTATTGCTAAACATTCTTGGAGTGAGCACAACAAAATTTTGGATTCATTATTACGTATTTTTGCAAGAGTTGGCATTACAGTGAACTTAGAAAAATCTGAATTTGGCCGTTCTCAGGTGAAATTTCTCGGTCACATTATTTCTACAGAAGGTATTCTTCCTGATCCAGAGAAACTAGATGCTATTCAGTTCGCAATGACATTCTTTTTAAACGAAAATCGGTCGACAACTCTGTTTGGTTAGTTTGTATTCCTGATCAGTGGGTTAATAAGCTGATTTGGTATACGCATTTCAGTTATGCACACTTTGGTCCCAGAAAATGCTTTCATAAATTACGAGAAAATTGCTTCTTCAGTAATATGGAAAAACGTATTCGATCTGTTCTTGCCAAATGCAAATTATGTCAGAAGGCCAAGCCGCCAACAGTTTCTCACAGAGCACCGTTGTTTCCTATCATTCCAGCGAAATTAAAGGAGATGGCTGCAGTCGATTTGTTCGGTCCAGTGGTTCGTTCTACTAATGGTTTTGCGTACATTTTCGTAGCAGTGGAGTTGACGTCAAAATATGTATGTTTTACACCTTTACGCAAAGCAACAGCTCGTTCAGTATCTAACGCTTTTATCAAACATTTTCTTAAAGAAGTTGGTCATGTTGATAAGGTTATATCAGATAATGGATCACAGTTTCGTTCTAAAATTTGGCTTCGTACTCTACAGCGTCGTAAAATTAAACCAATTTTCATTTCACTTTGTCACCCTCAATCTAACGCTTCAGAGAGATGGATGAAGGAAATCAATAAATTGTGTCGTCTTTATTGTCATCAGAATCACAGAACTTGGGATCAGTATCTTCATATTTTTCAAAACATTCTGAATGAACTCCCTAATGATTCAACTTCTTTACCGCCTATAATGATATTAAAAAACAAAGCTCCGACAAATCGCATATCTGAAATCGTTCCTTTTCCGCCTTCACGGAAACTGCGGCATTCTGAAGTTGTCAACCTGGCTCTACGAAATATTGCATCTGCGGCTGCTAGAAGAGAGAAATCAGCTAAGCATCCTGGTCGTTCAAAAATCTTGTCAGTTGGTCAAAAAGTGGTAATTAAGTCTCATCGTTTGTCTCACAAAGGAAAAGGCTTGTGTCGCAAATTTTTTCTGCTTTATAACGGTCCATATAGAATTCGTAAAATTATTCATGATAACACTGTCGAAATAGAAACTCTTAAATCTCGACGCTCTAAAGGAATACATCATATATCTAACGTAAAAATTTTTGTGGAATGACATACTTTAGAAAACTAACAGCTACATGTAAACATGCGGAGAGTACAAGGATACCGGGCTGTGTTTTGGCGGCGGCATATACTCAAAGCAACAGTCAAGTCTGCGCGCCGCACAAGGCAGTCGTTGACCGAAAACAATTGCTTCCTACGTCACGCGCCTACAGCTGATCGAGCGCTCAGTGCGAATGCACTGACAGCCGTAAACAAATACACAGTCTAATTTCTCCGATTAAATTCAGTATAAAGCTATAGTGACTTGATGAATTATGTTATTAACGTTCAGTATTTTTTAGGATACGGTTGTATAAAATATTTAAGAACTTCAAGTAAATTCTGTCCGTGTCCGACGTTAAGACGACTTGCTATCGAGAAATTTTCGGGAAGAATGTAATTTCGAAGAAGAAACTAATAAACTAAAAAGGTAACTATTAATTGAGTTCATTTTTCAGGTAACATATTTCCACTTAGGTACGTACTTTAGACGTAATTTGCTGCTCGCGATTACGTGATTCATACTTTGTGCTACATTTCGTGTTCCATGAAATTACTTGTGAAGCGACGTGCTTGCGTACGTTAACTGATTTTGACAATGATTATTAATGAACCGGGTTGTAACTTGTGTATATTATGCATCGCTTGGCTGCACTGCTTTTTCACTGATGTCATATTTTTTTATTATGTGCCTGCTGTGCTTATTTATTTAAATTATAATTGTCACCTGATTAATTGTGCTGATGTGGTTAGGTATGTAAGTTATACTATGTGATTTATCTGCTTGCACCTTCATGTTTACTTATTAAGATGACATATGAACATTTATTTGCTTATGCTGATATGATGCTAATGACCTGTTTATTACGTAAGAGATGTTTACTGCTATGCGTATGGATTGCATATTTATACATTTCTGTTTGTCGTCACAACTACTCTTTAATTTAGAATATAGAAATGCTGATATACTGTGTATAAACATAGAGTTTAGGTCACACTACTGTATTAATTATAGATTGTTCGCTTGGCAGAGCCTCGTTGTAAGAATTGTGCTGCATCCACTTGCTGACATTCTGTTCACTACGGGTATATTTACTCGCTATTGCTTGTTTTGCTTACGCTCAGCGCCTTATATTTTTAAGATAAGAAAATGAACTGTTATAATTCGACGAACGACATTGGTACAAAGAACTTCATAGAAGTCACATGAGCTGGAGGTTTTATGGAAGCTGTATAAATTTATGCTAATAGGAAGGAAGCTAACGACATGACATACCAAAACTAGGTTTAGACCATTGACAGTTATTACACTGCATTTTTTGTGAGCAATTGAAATAGGAAGTGACACTTGACACAAAAAATACTCCACATGTTTGCTTCTGCCATAATTCTTGAAGTGATGTACACACTGTGAAATATTATGATCATTCACACTCCGTAATCGTACTTAATTACTGAGAGTTATTCGAACTAAGTCTGTTAGAGGTCATGTATGCATTTCTTTTGTTTATAATTCATAATGAGTAGAAGATTTGGCTCAGATGGATTACACAGAGGTTGTGTGTTGACAATGTGTCTTCGGATTGTATGGGATGATGAGGTTTGCATTAGGATTTTATCTGTACTTGTTCGAGGAGACTGACTAGAGGAAAGAGTTGTTATGGAAGTGAAATGATATTGGTAATAAGGTTTATATGTATCGACGCATTGAAGAGGTATTATTGAGGTATTATTGAGATTGTGTGAAGTTGATGATTATTGGAGTTTTGTTGGATAAGAGGTAAAGTAAGTGAGGAGCATATATTGGCAATAAGGTTTATATGTATCGACGTATTGAAGAGGTATTATTGAGATTGTGTGAAGTTGATGATTATTGGAGTTTTGGTGGATAAGAGGTTAAGTAAGTGAGGAGCATATTTTTTTTGTTGGTCTTATGGAACAAGGAGGATGAAGATAGCAGACTAGAACACTAAAGTAGAAGGAAGATAGTCTATACACACTTTGTTAAATCACTAAGCAGTATATACTTTTTTTTGAAGAGAGGAGGTATTTGCATATCTTGGCTCACTGACAGTTGTTCAACAACAGTACATTTGATCTGGCTTGGCAAACATTGGTCTTGACATGATGACTATGACGTTGACCTAACTATTATTGACTGTTATACATTGCTGCCACTACTACTTGATACACATGATGAACATCAGAATTTGACAAAATTACATTTACACAGTTAACACTATTCAATTACACAGTAGTACTTAATGTGGATGAAAGATGAATGAGTGTGTTTTGTGTGTTTTCCTTTCCTAATCCTACCCACCTATCTCCTAAATATTATTTTATTTGTTTGTTGTGGCTTGCAGTGACACCCATGAATATTATAGGTTTACTGATATTTGAGTATTTGTAATAGTTAATATGACAATATCTGACATCATTTATGTGTTTATTAGAATTTGTATGTTTAGTGTAAGAGCATTGTAAAAGCATTTGTATGTGTATTCAAACAATTGTTCATGCCTGAACTGTCTGATTAGTGATGGTAAATATTATGAACTGTTACTTGCACTTTCTCAACGTAATGTGTGACACTTAGGAATGATTAATTTCTGCTGATGAACTGTGTGATCAGTGATAGTGAATATTATGGACTGTTACTTGTACTTTTTCTACATGATTGGTGCCACTAGGACATGCTTAATTTGTGCTTATATACTCTGATGAACAGTGTGATCGGTGATAGTGAATATCATGGACTGCTCTCTGGACCTGCTCATCATTGCTAGGTGCAACTGATGGACTGCTTCTACTGAAATGATGTCACTTGTTGGTGTCTGCACCTACTCAACATTGCTGGGTGCCACTAATGGAACTGCTTCTACTGAAATGAAGTCACTTGTTGGTGTCTGCACCTGCTCAACATTACTGGGTGCACAGATGAAGCTACTTCTATGGAAATGATGTCACCTGCCGGTGTCTGCACCTACTCAACATTGCTGGGTGCCACTAATGGAACTGCTTCTACTGAAATGAAGTCACTTGTTGGCGTCTGCACCTGCTCAACATTACTGGGTGCACTTCTATGGAAATGAAGTCACTTGTTGGTGTCTGCACCTGCTCAACATTACTGGGTGAACAGATGAAGCTACTTCTATGGAAATGATGTCACTTGCCGGTGTCTGCACCTACTCAACATTGCTGGGTGCAACTGGTGAACTGTTTCTACTGAAATGAAGTCACTTGTTGCTGTCTGCACCTACTCAACATTGCTGGGTGCCACTGATGGACTGCTTCTACTGAACTAATGTGACTTGTTGCTGTGTGCACCTGCTCAACATTGCTGGGTGCAACTGATGGACTGCTTCTACTGAAATGATGTCACTTGTTGGTGTCTGCACCTGCTCAACATTACTGGGTGCACAGATGAAGCTACTTCTATGGAAATGATGTCACTTGCCGGTGTCTGCACCTACTCAACATTACTGGGTGCCACTGATGGACTGCTTCTACTGAACTAATGTGACTTGTTGCTGTGTGTACCTACTCAACATTGCTGGGTGCCACTAATGGAACTGCTTCTACTGAAATGAAGTCACTTGTTGCTGTCTGCACCTACTCAACATTGCTGGGTGCAGCTGATGGACTGCTTCTACTGAAATGATGTCACTTGTTGGTGTCTGCACCTGCTCTCAACATTGCTGGGTGCAACTGATGGACTGTTTCTGCTGATATGATGTCACTTGTTGGTGTTTGCACCTGTTGACCATTGCTGGGCTGGAATTATCAACTATTTGTTTTTTGTAATAATTAAAAGTATTTTATGTGAACATTTGTATAAACTGATTTTTTATGTATTGTGTAAACTATTATGTAAAGCCACATGTATGAAAAGAATTTGTATTGCCTACTGTATTTTATATATTAGATTAGTGAAAGGTCAGTGCAAAGCCAAAATTTTAACTAATTATGTGATATTTAGGTATTAATATTATCTTTTATTTTTGTCTGTATTTTTTCTGCACGAATTTGGTGGTATTTTCACCACCAATGCTGGCAAAAATACCATCAAATTCTGGCCTGTGGAGGAGGGGCATATGAAAGGTGGCTACACTGAGCCACTGCGCCAGAGATTGCGCCAAAGAATATTATTAAGCCGCCTCCACAGTGCTTGGAGAGAACTCGTAGAAGTCAGTGCCTGTTAAGAACTCGTAGCAGTCCGTGCCTGTCGAGGACTCGGGGTAGTCTGTGCTGAGATGTTGTAGCAGAGAGTGTTTGTTGGGATTTGCTATTAGGCAGTGCTTGCTGAGATGTGATATTGGAGAGTTCTGGTTGAGATATAATGTAAGGATTAGAATGATTTTCATCAATATAAATGAGGTAACTAACTCCGTTTTGTTTTTATTTCAGTGTCCTAAATAATGCGTCATTACAGGTTCAGTCAACAAAGCATCTGGCGTGTCTTCTTGCATTAGAGTGTAATTCTGCTTTCCTTACGCAATTATCATATTTCTAATTTTCTTTTATCATGTCAGTATAATTGGTATTTAAAAATTCTTGTCTTGTTGAAGAAGAACCGTGCCAGATGTGTACGTTGAGTCACACTCCCACACACAGAACAATTACATTTGTGCTTGGGTTTTGTAGGTTTTATAGTTGCTGGGGACTTAATTAATTAATTGTGTTAACGAAAAATTTCATTTCATTCTTGTTGTTGTTCTTTGCAGTCAGATAGCGTCATAATACTAGTCAGGGCCAACCGATTACGAGACACAGCGTAATCGGACATACAACTACTAAAAACTAAAAGTATTTTCAATCGTATTTAATTAAGCCCCCATGCAAAGTCTTCAAAACAGTGTAACATGGAGCTACAAGAACAAATGTTCGTGAGAATAAAACATTTTACAATATTTTTCTCAATATTTTGGTCAGGTTGCGGAACAGTGCCAGCCATTGTGAGGCTAACTGAGGAGCTACTTGACGGAAATAGTGGCTCCGGTCGCTAAAACTTACAACGGTGTGAAGAGCAGTCTGATGATCACGTGCTCCTCCATATCCGTATGCAGTGACGCCTATCGACTGAGTACGACGTGGCGGACTGTCGGTGCCGCTGGACCTTGTTAGACCTGTTTGGATGGAGTTACTTAATTCCAAACAGTACTCCGTTTTATTCTGTTCTGTAAACATATGATTTCTAATTCACTATTTTGCAGACACCCAGTGGTTTCTTTGATTTTAGGTGCATCATAATATGCGCTACTGTGAGTTATCTGCACTTCAAACTAATTATTGAAAATATATTTAAATTCGAAAACAAACTTTCCCCACACCATCTATTTATGCTGCCAGTATGTGCTATTACATTTATTTTAATTCAATTTTCCTGATCTGACCATAACAAGTCTTGAAGATTTCTAATTTCATCACTGGGGATTTTGTATATATATATATGTACGGGGTTTATTTGGCTTTTGATGTTAAAGTCTTTCATCGTCCGGTGGTCTTTCTTTCACAGTTCTCTGTTCACTTGTGCGTTTTGTTTTGAAATTACTTCATCTTCAGGTACAAGACAATTTTTCGTTACGTATTTATTACTGTCGCTTCGATATATTCTTCATCCAAGCTATCTTCAGAATCTGACCACACTGGAACGCTATATGGTTCTAATAGAAAAGCTTTGCCCAGATAGATTTCAAATACCTCCTCTGATCTTTGGTCAGATAAATATCCAGGGTCGCAGTTTTCTTCTCTTCCTATCACTCGTCGTCTGAGCTGCCAACTTCGTCTGTTCCAATGATGTCAGCTTTTGCTTCCTATTCTGTGTAATCGTCGTCGACTTCGGTAATTCGTAAGCAATTCTCCGAGTTCATCTCTTCTAGGCTATTGACTACAGTTTGTTGTGTAAGCCTTCCGTTAGTCAGGAATCCTTCTTCTTGAACTCTATGATTTCAACAGCTTCCATTCTTCTCCTCGTTGCAACTGTACTTATGCCCCTACTCTTAATCTCGATGTTATTGGTAGCTCACGTACTTCGAGCAGCACCATTTTTTTCACTATTTACCACCTCTTTTGTATATGCCGCTTGCCAAGGTCGTGAGCGTTAATTACATTACCATCTAACCTTCTCTTAAAAATCTCCCTCTCGCATTACTTTAGATCTTTGTACCGATCGTCGGTCTGTTCGTGCCAATTTCCAATTTCTAACAGCTCATTTACGCAAATTTTTATTTATTATTTAAATTGTTGTCGGCCCAAGAACGTGCTCTTATTTTCTCTTGCTGGGGCATCATTAGCTATCGAATCAAGCTCATTGCTGTCAAATGTGACGTGATCACTCTGATGTGCTGCCGTTGCTAAAGCTTCTGCATGGACAGCTGATCGGTCTGATTTTTCTGTAGCTGACAAGCGCTCTGTTCTCAAGGTCGGGGTTCGTTTCGTTGCCTGCGTGATAGACTCATCCATGGTTACACCTGTCGCTACTCTTGTTGTGGCGTGCAACGGTTCGCAGTGTCTTTTCTTGCGTATGGAATTCATAACGTTTATTTCTGTGTTGTTTCCTATGTTCGGGCCGTAAAAACCTGTCTGCTTCAGTTTGGCCCGCAACATACGCCGTCCTTAATTTCCACGTCGTTGCCGTCGTGCTAATGTCGCGATATAAATTCTCTGGCGCCAGCGGCTGAAGTACCTCGACCTCTGCCGCTTCCCCATTGAGCCGTGTTACCGCGATATTTATCGCTGTCGTTGTCCACTGCCATTGTGGTTACCACTACTGCTGTAACTATTCTTGTGATGATCACGATTACCTCGCTAATGATATTCATCAACTCTTTCCAGATATTCAATGAGTTTTCGGTACCAGGATCTGCAGAAATATTTTATGGAGTTTCTGCCCCTATTGTCATACGTTCTGACCATAATGAATTCACATCAAAAGCAGTCTTGTTTCTGATCTGACGATTTTTCTTCGGTAAACTTTAGTTTGAAATCACTAATCTGTGTTCAGCTTTAGACCCTATCTGTTAGCATCACCCGCTAAGGCACTGATTACCACATATAGCTTTCCATGATTTGTCAAATCTTCAGGAAAAATTCTTCCGCCATTTTGAGTAAGTCTAATGGATGCCAACCACTATGTTTTTTGGAAGGATGATAGTGTTTTTCGCCATCGAACAGTTTATTATAAGCAACTGTGTTGATAGCGCATTTCGGTTTGCCTCAATATTTTTTCCCGAGGCAGCGCATTTTGCCTTAAATTTGTTGAAGTCTTTTGATAACACTTCTGTTCGCAATTTGATACTTGTTTCCCCATTTCTTTTTCAGACTCCGACACTGTTTTTCTCAAATGCGCTATTTCATTCCTGCGTACATCAATAATTTCGCTTTTCAAACAGAAAACTCTTTCATCTACTTTCGTTATCACTAGAGGTTCCATACATTCTTCGATTTTTACGATTTCTGAATCTCTCTGTCATTGATTTCATTTAACTGTTCCCTCATATTGGCAACATTAGTATTTATGTTATCTACATCGGTTTCATTATCCTCAATCCTATTACTCAAAACGATTACTTTTTGTCTATTTTGTCAATCTGTTGACCGATCTTAACGCCCCGCATCGTAATGACATCAATTTGTGTTTTCATTTGATTGTTAAGGTCACTAATACCACTTACTTGTTCTTGATTATTAATGCTGTTATTTTGTGCCTGCAAGCTACAAACTTGTGCCTTGATTTGTGTAGATAAAATTTTTAACAGATCGATCATAGTCAAATGTTATTCACTCTCCTGGTCCAACTCTACATGTAAACTGCGGAGCGTTAACATCGGGAACAGTTCGACAAAGTAGACAAAAAAACAATCGATTCCAGTACTAGGACTGAGAACATGAAAACCGATATACATAACGTAAATACTAATGTACTTGATTCTTTCCCTATTTGCGGAAAATTGAACAAGGCAGCCAATTCATTCACATGAATACTATCTTCCACGCAGGCTTCCTTATTTGTTCTATCCACAGACTACTGTTTTATTTATAGTGGTTTTATCATCTCAGTCTGATCGTTTACGTACACTTGGTATTCGACATATGTCGGGTGCTGTAGTGGGGCACTTTCTGTATTTTTGTTTCGGGGACCGCTATCAGGCTCCATTATATCCCTGTGTTCGTCCTTGCTGTGCGATCTATTACCGTTCTTGTATCCATTATAATAAGGAATAAGAGGTGCAGATAACTTCATAACTTCTGTAATATCAGCTGTTGCTTTTCCTATAGACTTTTCTTCCAACTTGTGCGGCTGGATATTCAGTGCTGATAGTACGTTTGTTTCACCCTTAGTATTTATGCTACAGTCTGAATTTTATTGAACAAAAACTTGAAGTACATCCTGTCTCCTTCGCCAAGTGTAACACTACCGGCTACTATTACACTAGCAACTCACTGATAATGTTACTCCTATTGAAAAAATTTAATGTCATCATGACTGTGTAGTAATTTAACAGGTTTCTGACTATTTTTCATCAACAGAAATATTACACTGAGGTGACAAAAGTCATGGGATATCTTCTAAAACCGTTCCGGTCCTTGTTTTGCTTGACAGCTCTACGTGGCAAGGGCCCAACAACTCTCTGGACCTCTCCTACAGGAATATTGAGCCATGATGCCTTTATAGTCGTCCGTAATTGCTACAGTCTTGCCGGTGCAGGATTTTGTGCACGAAATGAGCTCTCGACTACGTTCAATTTCGATAGGATTGATATCAGGCGATCTGAGTGACCAAATAATTCGCTCGAATTGTCTCAAACCTTTTTCCAAAAAATGCGGACAATTTTGGTCCGCTGACATGACGCATTGCCATCCATAAAAATTATGTTGTTATTTGGGAAAATGAAGTCCAGCAATGGCTGAAAATAGTCAATGATCGGTTCAGTTGGAGCAGACTGAAAATAGTCAATGATCGGTTCAGTTGGACCAGAGGTCCTGGTACATTCCATGTAAACATGGCCCACACCGTACTGGAGCCACCAACCACCTTACAGAGGGCCTTGTCGACAACTTGGGTCCATATCTGCTATTACAATAGCGTCATACTCGAACCCTATGAGTAGATCATATCAACCGAAATCGGAAATAATCCATTCAGGTCACGGTTTTCCAGTCGTCTGGGATAGTTATAAGGTAAACTATAAGTGCGTAAATGAAGAGACGGTTACTGAAAGTTTTATGAAGTAGCTGGTTTTTCATTAAAAATGATAACCACTAGAAATACCTTAACTGCCCCTCAGTTTTGATTTACACATTGGACACGAAACAGTAGCATATTTTAGCAAACAGTGGAAGAGTGATTTGTCATTAACAATACAGGTGGTATCTGTAGGTTCTAAACTGCCTGTCAGGGGCTGATGACATAGTAGTCTGATCTCTTTAATCATCCAACCAACCTACCAACCACCTGGCCCTCAATAATACTTGCTATCTGTACATAAAATAAGAAAGTTGATATTCATTACATGAAATGAATTACTGATGTGGGAGCACTGGTAACTTGGACATGTGGAGCATTTACCAGTTTAATTATTGTAAAATATTGACACTGAATAGATCTTCAGATAGTTACATTAGCAGATCTCATTACTGCTGGTGTCCTTAGAAAGCATTCACTTCTTTATGCAGAACAGAAATGAAACATATGGTCCCAAAATATCTTATAGTCCGAGCAGCTGTCAGTTAATTTTTAAAGCACACAAATGTTATTAAAATGTTTGTTGAATTTCATTAGTACTTTTACTGTTAAAGGTACACACCCTTGAACGGCCTGTATTTTTAGCAATACCTTCACCCTCATAGTGCAACTGTTCTTTAAATGAGAGATAGTCCAAAATTCTTATACACAATTAGGGTCATTTATCAAAGCATTTCCCAAAAAATCATTGACATATTTATTATATTTTGGTACTGACAATAATGTTTATAATACTGTAAAAAACGTAACACTATTTTACTGCGGTACCATTTTCTTTTGAACCACTGACTGCACAGCTTTTAAAAAGACTCGGAGTACAGACAACATTCACATAAGTGTTTTAAGGCCTCCTATTTCCTTCCCTGATGCTGATCTGTGAAACAGACTATTACTTTATTTTACTACAACTAAAGTATTTAATAACGTAGCTCAAATATCGCCAACACAATCAACATGTCATAAATTTTTCAGAAAAAAGTAGGCAAGGGAGGTAGAGGAGGTCATTCTAAATATCTATACCAATTTTTGTGAGTTTAACTTCAGTCATTTAGTAGAAAAGTGTGCCTGAATGATGAAAATTCAAGTTTTCGGTGAATCCCAAAAGAAGATTTACAGATTGATTGACTTACCACCATGTTCGTTTAGAACATTCCAGCTGCATACTCCAGTTGTTCTCCTGTTTCCTTGTCCTCCATTCTTTTTTCTCTTCATTCTTTTCTTTATCCTTGTCTCCTTTGCAGCAGCTTCTGCAGCTGTCTCTGCTACGGTTACCCGCCGCTTATCAATAGCAGTTAGAGCTGAAGCCGTATTCCTTCCCGTCTGGATGTTCAATTTCTTCACAACATTGATCCTTGAAATTGCACCATCATAGAATGTTATTACTGCATCCATTACACCAATATTCAGTAGATTTTTATTTCCCAGATCCTTAGTTATAGGCGTAATTGCATCCATTAGAGCAAGTGGTAAGGAATGTTTGTGGGTATATTGGTATGCCTGTAGCATTGCTCTGCCAGTACTTGTACCATGAATGTTCCCCTTTTGGACTAAAACCATGCTGTGGGGATTCATCTGTTGACGCTCTGTGAAACCATGTTGCCCAAACAGCACGTCTCATGTTCTCCAAATCTCCTACATTTCTCCTGACCGCTAGTCCATAATATTCAGTCAAAGAATCAATTTCACTTTTTGTAAGACGACCTGGACCACCTATGTGTTTCCTGTTTGACAGATTTTTTCCACTGAAGTCTTTACATAATTTTCTCAGCTGATCTCCCATTCTTGTTTGTACATGCCCAACACATTCAAGCTTTTCTATCGGAGTATCACCATGTGGTCTGTCATTAACAACAGTAGTGTGTGCTTTACAGTCCTCATTCCCAAGGTATCCTACATACCTCACACCACGACTAACCTCTTATCTTCTAAAAATGTTTACAACTGCTTTCGTTTCCATGTTCCCACTTGGGCCATCAAAGTTCTTTACACAAACATGGGTGCCAATAAATTTACTTGAACAACCCTGGCAGTACTTTGTTAGACATTCATAATCTAGTATCTTAAGAGTTTCAATAAATGTGGCAGTTACAACCTCCCAATTATCTGAGTCAAGATGCCCTTTGAAAAGTAAGACGTCGTCCTCAACTTTGTACAGTCTTTTCAGATCATTGTTTCCAGGCTTTGCTAAAGTTTCCTTTATTGAATGCCAACGAGGATCTTCATTCTGTAGTTTTCTCATGTTCTTACACATGTCAAGAAAATGTTTTCTATATATTCTATCAGTCATTATAAGAAATTTAAATTCGGACAGATTGTCCGTGATGTTGGTAGTTGACAAATCTCCATCTGGCATTCTAGACAGTGCATCGGCAATGAAATTATCCTGTCCGTTTATGTATTTAATTTCAAATTGAAACTCTTGGAGCGAGAGCGTCCATCGTGCTAGTCTTGGATGTAATAATTTACATGTTTGCAAAAAGCTTAACGCTTTGTGGTCACAGTATACTGTTGTCTTCGCTCCGTATAAGTAATAGTAAAATTTCTTAAATGACCAGACTCCGGCCAATTCTTCCTTTTTGGTAGTCGTGTATGTTCTTTCACAAGCAGTTAAGAGACGGCTAGCAGAAGCTATTGGACAGAAAGTTGATTTTTTAGCTATCATCTTTACTTGGAAGAGGCATGAACCTATTTCAATTTCCGAAGCATCTACCATTAAACAGAATTCTTGGCTCATATCTGGATGGTATAATATTTGAGAATTGACTAAGGCATGTTTTATTTCTCCAAATGCATTCGGGCATTGTTGCGTCCACACCCACGGAGTATTTTTGCGCAACAAGCTGTAGAACGGTTCTGCATTAATAGAGTGGTCGTGAACGAAACGCCTGAAAAAAGAGACAACTCCGAGGAAGCCCTTTAATTGTCTTTTGTTGTTGGAACTGCAAAGTTTTTGATTGCCTTTAGTTTCTCGGAGTCCGGTAAGATGCCTTTTTCATTTGTAAGATGACCCAGAAACTTGATTTTATCTCGAGAAAAATGGGACTTTTGCAGATTTTGTGGTTATGCCTGCTTCGTTGAAACGTTCTAACACTCTTCTCAATAAATCAACGTGCTCCTTCCATGTGGTCGTAGCTATGAGCATGTCGTCCACAAACAAAATTAAACTACTTCGAAGTGCAGGTCCCAATGCGTAATCTAGAGCATTTATAAAAACTCTTGAGCTCACGTTTAGCCCGAAAGGTAAAACCTTAAATTGATAGCTTCTACCTGCATGTACAAACGCTGTGTACGTTTTTGAAGGTTCGTCTAGTGCCACCTGCCAAAATTATTATTTGTTAAGTATTTCATTCCATCGAACTTTTGAATTAACTCACCGATATTTTCCGGATGAGTTCGCACGGGCACGATAATCTTATTTATCTGCCGTGCGTCTAGCACGAGACGAACTTTTCCTCCTTTTTTTCGGGACAACATGAAGCGGACTACAGTATAGACTTGTAATTTTTCCTCCTATCTATGTAATTATGTAGTTATGTAGTTCTCAATTCGTTCGAGCAATCAACCATTCATAATAGGAAACACAATCATAACTCAGTCACTCAAAATGATTCCGAAATTGTACTTATTAGAATGAAATCAGGCGATGATTCTTCTTCTCTGCAGACTCGTGCTTTGCGGTAGTATGCTAATCTGTACAAATAAAATGCTTCGTAATTTTGGGAGCGTTGTATAATCAGTCGGGAAACCTCAGATCAAGCGGATATTTGGCTTTGATGAAGTTTAACCTTCCGAAGAAGTAATGGAGCTCTTGGATTATTAAATGCAGGTTCGTATCCAGTCTTTCGGAAGCTCCCTTCTGATTAACAACTACGCAATATATCGATGAATATCATTAATTCTCAAATGTCAAATACACACCTTTTGTATGAAGTAGCAATATATATATATATTCCTTTTAATCGTACAATTTCGTATCAGTTATCTTTTGTCATAAATCTCAATATTCAGATTACAATCCTTCAAACAAAGCTCAGGCTAATCGGCACGAAGACAATCTCGGAACCCTTTTTCTAACCGCCACCAGACAGAGTACTACAAAGAATAATTATGTGCTCA
The DNA here is from genome assembly GCF_021461385.2 of Schistocerca piceifrons. Lineage (NCBI taxonomy): Eukaryota > Metazoa > Arthropoda > Insecta > Orthoptera > Acrididae > Schistocerca > Schistocerca piceifrons. The sequence continues at coordinate 709,070,274 of NC_060139.1, read as the reverse complement.
TGGCATAGCTATTGAATGAAACTACTTTGCGCATGGATTCTGCGAGTATGAAGATAGAAAATTAGTAAACGTCATTCAAGGGTAGAATTGTATCAGAATAATTCATCGAATATAAAGAGATATTACAGACTCGTCGAAGGTTCGATCAGATCCCATTCAAGCATTTGTTGGATTTCCGCATCAACTGCCATTCGTTGGTGCCACGGTACTGGGTAAAAAATACGGCAGAAAACTTGGTGTGGAATCACATCTAAATGCCATGTGTATCCCTTGATTACACCAGGCTTTTCTTGAAAGACTTCATGATATTCCTTTAGAAGTTCATATAATTGCTTTCTTTGATGTTGTTGCATATATTCAGGTTCCTGCACCTTTTCGTACACCATATCTTCAGGTTTTAAGACTGGTTGCAAGTAATTAATTTGGTAATACCGTGCAGGTTTGCTATGTATCCACTTTATTTGCAGCTTTCGTCCCTGACAATAATTTCCATGTGCACTATATTACCTGAGAAGACTCACTTGACGTTTCTGATCCATTATTGTAAAACTGGCACGGCCTAGAGAAAAATCGATATGCCAGTTTCTCTCTCTAAATTCATATATACCCAGGATACAGTTCTCAACCAATTTCTCTACTACAAGGAACGTGCAATTTATAACTACATTTCCTATATCTAACTGGAGTTGAGTCTGCACTTTAACCTGAGAAGACATATGACCAGTAGGGCCTACAATTCTACAACACTGAACAGGAAAAATCGGTGGATTTGCTTTCTGAATTATTCTTTGAAATAACTTCTCAGAAACGACATTTCCTGCTGCTCCTGTATCTAAAGTAACTTGCTCAGAAAGGCCGTCGATTGCCGCCTGAATTTTCGCAACAGGTTCAGTGATTTGTTCCTCTTGACAAGGCATCATATCCTGCTGAAGTTCTTCTATTAATAATCTGCCATCATTGTACCGAAAAAAATTGACGCTTGAATTTTCGCCCCTCAAAACTTCCTCGATCGCACAGTCGGGACTTCTGACAGTCGAGCTTAGTTTGACGATTGTCCATTATTAGTAGATGTCTGCTCCGTTACGTCAGTTATTATTGGTGGTTGATTTCTCCATTCATTTGCATTAGCATTTGGTACCCAACCTGAAGTTTGTGGGTGGTTGCGATATTCTTGGGTTGGTTGCTGATATCGGCGTTTTAGCTGATAATTCCCTTCTTGATAGTATCCTTTTCTCTTCTTATTATTCTTCCTCCATTTCCGTTTATATGTTTGTTCACATTGTTGGTCATGATTACACTGGTCGGGATTTTCGTTACCAAATTTCACGTTTTTCTGGAAATAATTCACCTGTGGGTTTGATGAATTGTGTGCACAAGGTTTGTTTCCATACTGTTTGTTGTTACTTTTGTATTTCTTAGGTATTTTAACTTGGTTGGTTATAGCGCACACGTGATTCTTCGAATAGAATGTCTATTGAATCCAATGTGGCTAGAAAATCTTCCACATATTGTTCAGGCACATGTAGAAGTTTTTCCTTAACTTCAAGTGGAAGTGTGCCCTTTAATATTTGAATGATATCCGGCGTCGGGATTGGTTCATTCCAGTATTTGCTTTTATTTATATACTTCTCGAAATACTTTCTTAAAGATCCATTTTTGAAAGAAAAAGGTTGTGGGTCAAAAACCTCCTTACGTAGTCTTTCTTGTACTACCTTATTCCAGTATTTGTGCAAGAAAGCGCGTTCAAATTGGTCATTATCTTGGCACCAATCGGATGCTTCTGACGTCCACATCGATCCATCTCCATGTATGAATCCTGCAATGTACATAATTTTTTGTTGCTCAGTCCACATTCGTGGCAGTATACCTCTAAATTGCTTGATAAATACCACGGGATTGATCGACTTCCTTTCGGGAATAAATATCTGGAATTGACGATATTTAAGCATTTTTTCTTCATTCATAGTCACAGGTGTATTCTGGTGGCTACTTCGTGGTGAATGATAATCTGGATAATTTGGTTCTGGTTGATTACGTGAATATGCACCAATACATGAATATTGTTGCATGGCTTCGGTTTCACTTGTTTCATCTGGAATAATGTCTGCTTTTGATAAACTGCAAGTAATATGTGCCCCTCTAGTATTAACTAGATCCTGCTGGCATGTTTTTCATATATTTTCTATCTTTGCTTTCCAAGCAGGAAATTCATCTCCTATATTCTTCTTAATCTCTTTAACTTCTGCTTTAAGTTGTTCTTGTGCAGTTCCGTTGTTAACTTGCAAGTTATAGCAACCGTTTCTTTCAAGGTTTGGTCAACATAATTTCGCACTGTCTCGATTTGCTCTTTCGCCCAATCTTCAATGCGATCTTATGTTCGTTGAAAAGTTTCTCTATGTGTTTCTCCCCTTCGAGACAGAGTATCTATCCACCGAATAAACTCAATGGCAGCTTGCTCGTTATCGTGCTTAATTGTATTCACGTCCTGCGCAACAGTGTTCTGTGCATGAATAACTTCTTGCACTTGATGATTTTGTGTATCTTGACGACATAAGATGTCTTTGTATTTGGTTGTTAATTCATGATACTGTCGTTCTTGTGTAACTATGAGTTGTGCCTGACTGGCAATCAAGTGACTCTGCTTTGTTTCCAAACTTTGGAATTTTTCAGTAAACTTATCATTTATTTCTTTTAGTTTATTAGATTGCTCCTGAACCAAAATAAATTGCGCACTCTCCAATACTGGGAATCTACGATTCATGTCATTTGTAAACGTGGATTGTGCCGTTGAAAGATTAGATTGCGTGGTTTCCAATGCCTGGAATCTACGATTCATGTCATTTGCAAACGTGGATTGCGTGGTTTCCAATGCTTTAATCCCTTGTGTTATGACAGTCAAACTTGACATCAGGTGGGATAACAAATCGGTATTCTCAACAATTGACGATTTCACTGGGCTTAATGAGGATTGTACTGACACATTTTTCGGTACAGTCATTTCGTTTTCGCACGCGTCTGTGTCAGAGATGAAATTCATGTTGTTTGTTGGTTACTGCATATTTCTCTGGACTCCACTCGACATATGAATATCGGAACTAGCAATCGTTTGTGTCGATGGCGTGAGCGCATTAATTACTGCTGGTTCCTCAGCCGTGATCGACATACCGCTAACTACGCCGGTATTAAATTCTGTGGCACTAGTTGACGATGCATTCACACTATTTAATTCATTTTTTGGCATTGTGATGGGTGCTTTTTTATTGGCTTTGAACATAGATCTAGTTATCACCATGTAAATAAGCAAATGACAGTTTCTACACTAAATAAGTCCTACAAAAGTGACTATTAAATTTTATACGCGCAAAAGAGATAATGTCCTAATGCTGTTAATGTACACATTACAATGTGACACAAACACAGCACATAGATAACAAATAAAATATTGTCTTACTATATCTACTGAAACACTGGAATTCTAGTAAAAGTAATGTAGCAACACTATTTATACTTAGAAAAATCAATACGTGAAAGGTCACTACAATGCATAAATGCTCAAGAAAGCTAGTAATTCAAATTTTCTGGCCTTTTTGAAGTTTCTGCTCGGCTGCTGGGACGGCGTACTCGTTCTCTTCACAAGATACTCCCGCACGTTCCGTTAGCATGAAACATACAAAGGACCAAAATGTACTTACTCTATAAAACTAGACATATATACACACAATGAAACATTAATTACTAACACAGTTATATTGCAGGTTCACTATGAGTGTTCATGTACCAGGATCGTGTCCTGTCTAACGGTAGACATATATAAAGGCTCTTTTGAAAAAAAAATAAATTTGTTTACTACTACTACTTGGCTAGTTACTGTTTAGCTCTACAGGACCTTTATACTGAAATGTTTCCCATGCCACCTTGTATTGTCTTTCTATGTGTGTGAGTAACTGTATGTTCACTGTTGTGGGTAAATACATACAGCGTACACAGGGCGATGTGTGAAACTGATAGCGATTATACGCTTCCGCTGTTGTATAAATCTGCTGTATTGTCTTTCTATGTGTGTGAGTAACTGTATGTTCACTGTTGTGGGTAAATACATACAGCGTACACAGGGCGATGTGTGAAACTGATAGCGATTACACGCTTCCGCTGTTGTATAAATCTGCTCCAGCTGCTGCAGATACCGTGTTGAGCTGAAAGTGGTAACCAAAGTACGGAGAAATATTCTTCGGGGCTCTGTTGCGTAGCAGTCAGATTGCTTTCAGTTCTGAGAAATGTCCAGGTACAATTGTGGATTTGAATGATCCATGAAGTGACTTCTTTTCCGAAGAAAGCATCGAACTATTTCATTAGAACTGAGCGCTTCCGTCGGAACTGTTCTCAAACTGGTTCAAAAATGGTTCAAATGGCTCTGAGCATTATGGGACTAAACATCTGTGGTCATCAGTCCCCTAGAACTTAGAACTACTTAAACCTAGCTAACCTAAGGACATCACACACATCCATGCCCGAGGCAGGATTCTAACCTGCGACCGTAGCAGTCACGCGGTTCCGGACTGAGCGCCTAGAACCGCTAGACCACCGCGGCCGGCTCTCAAACTGATACTTATTATTAAATCACAATAGAAGTATACGCTGTTTGTAGAATAAAACGTACCTTCTAGAAATGAACAATATTTTATGTTCTATTAACTGATTTCCTTCCATATACACATATATTTTACAATGTGAATCAAAAACTCGCAGTGGCGTCGATTTATACATCACAAGAATGGCTCTCTTCTTGTAAAATTACTCTTAACAAGAACAAAAGCTCTATATCCTAAGAATAATTATGTGAGCGCTGACCGCCACAGAGTAATAAACAATATCTTTGTCTCTCTCTCTCTCTGGCACTGTCACACCAAGTTACCCTGCATGATACATCATAGTGCTTTACTGTCTCCATTCCCAAGGTAGCCTACATACCTCACACAACGACTAACCTCTGATCTTCTAAAAATGTTTACAACTGCTTTCGTTTCTATGTTTCCACTTGGGCCATCAAAGTTCTTTACACAAACATAGGTGCCAATAAATTTACTTGAACAACCCTGGCAGTGCTTTGTTAGACATTCATAATCTAGTATCCTACCTGTTTCAATAAATGTGGCAGTTACAACACCATTCAGAGAAGTATGACCTCTCTTCTGCCAAGATCCATCAAATGCTGCTACAATGTCTGTATTCGAAGACAATGCTACTGCTTCTGCTGCTGCTCTTTTCATTGAACGTTCACTTATACCACACAAAGCATTATGTATTAATTTATTGTATCTGTCAAACCTCAGTGGAGGTGGAGGCAAATCCATCACTGCATAAAAAGTCTGGGCAGCTCCCCTTCTCCTTCCAATACATCGCATTGCATCATTAAGCTCAATGTTCCATGTTCCGACAGCAGTTTCAACCGGAAAAGAGGTTCCTCGAAGGTTTTCCGACTGAGAGCAGAAAAAATAAAAATCTGAGGGATCAAGATCAGTTTAATAAGGTGGAGATGAAATCACTTCCTAACCCAATTGCTGACGAGTAAGTCATCTGCAGATTTTTGTGATTTTTGCTTCGGGTGTGTGATACCCGTAGACCCTACTTCGTAACCTTCCCCACTGCATGAAAATGTCGCACGATAGCGGAATGACCACAGTTCGTCACATTTGCCAGTTCACAAATAAACTGATACGGATCATTGAGGATTAATGCGTCTGAACGTTCCTCACCAAGCCCCGGTAGCCTTCCTTCTGAAACTGATCTTGCGCCACCTGATTTATTTAACGCTATGTTTCATGTTCGTCTGATTGTCTGTCTTGAATGGAACAGGCGTATTTTGTGTATGGAAAACGAAGAGCAATGTTAGAACAGGCCCATGAACATGATCACCTTGACCTAGGTCTCCTGGGGTGTTGTAAGTAGGCTGTTTAGGTTTTCTTACTGTATGAAAATCACTGGCTGTGCTGTGTGCAGTCTGTGGCTAGTTTGCATTGTTGTCTGCCATTGTAGTGTTGGGCAGCGGCAGCTGGATGTGAACAGCGCGTAGCGTTGCGCAGTTGGAGGTGAGCCGCCAGCAGTGGTGGATGTGGGGAGAGAGATGGCGGAGTTTTGTAATTTGTCATGAACTGCTATATATGTTATGACTATTAAGGTAAATACATTGTTTGTTCTCTATTAATATCTTTCATTTGCTAACTATCCCTATCAGTAGTTAGTGCCTTCCGTAGTTTGAATCTTTTATTTAGCTGGCAGTAGTGGCGCTCGCTGTATTGCAGTAGTTCGAGTAATGAAGAATTTTGTGAGGTAAGTGATTTCTGAAAGGTATAGTTTAATGGTACTCAGGGCCATTCTTTTGCAGGGATCTTTGATAGACTGCGCTGCGCTAAAAATATTGTGTGTCAGTTTAAGCACAGTCATGTATAATTGTAAAAAGGGGACGTTTCAGTGTGTGTAGAGAGCATGAACTTTACTTTTCCAAGATCACGTTGGTAACTGCGAAAATGATCCATCAATATTACAGCACACTACATTACATTCCACTTTACGTTTTGCACCATTTTATAGCAGTCTGAAGTTTTACTAAAACCCACAACAATTAAAGTATACTATTCGGACGTAACATAATACGCTTTATGATCCTCTGCAAATTGATTACGAAATTACTGAGAAAGTATTAAAGAGTGATTAAAGAAAAACTTAGAAATTTTTGTCCTGTACTGTTTGCGTCACTTACCTGCACCGCCAGGGTATGAGCTGAGAGGGCCGTTGAATGAGAACAGGTAGTAGTAGACAGGCTCTGTGGAGTAGCGGGCCACACTTCTCACCATGGCGTCGACACATTCCACGAAGAAGAGGTGCGAATCAAACTGTAAAACGTAATAGAGAGTGTGGCGCACAAAATAATAAGAACTATTATACGCCGCGAATTACGTTTCATCTGGCATTTGTTAGATGACTACCGTTTAAAAAGGTGTCGATTAAAGTGTTACGCAGAACAAAATCCTAGCTCACGATTTACTTCCTGAATATGAAGTAATACTATAAGTGTTTTATGGATGCTAAGTTGGCATAGCAACGTCACTGGTAGTGACAGCTACCTATGCCATTATGCTCACAAAGTTCTTGCTACTTAACTGTGCACTTCGATGGCTAAGATGAGGTTTCAGTTCCATTTACAGAATGCAACTTTATGTAAAAGGTTTGAGGTTTGGCATCTATTCACTCATTTATCCTTTTCTTTACAGTCTTCGGTTCATGCCAGTTCCCATAATATCAGTGAACAGCTGTAGGGAACTATTACTAGAGGCGGTAGTGCGTGTGGACTCACCAGTGTTGTGATGTAGCTTTCCACCAAGGTTACGTCACTGCCATTGTAATAGAACTGTTTGACAGAATTAGCGGCGTCCAATCGCTCTTGCCTCGTCGGAAGTCTGATGTCGCAACCCACGATCGTGTCAAAGTTCTCGTTTAAAGTGCTCACTTGTTCCTCTGTGGGTAACACTCCGTTTCCTGTCAGAATGGAAAAGTTGAAATATGAGAGAGCACAGCCTACGCAGATATTGAAGCATAACTGGAAGAGAAAGGGAAAGAAAGGAGAAAATTTGATTTCTCTGAGATATACGGAAGTAAATCACTACGGGAATTCGTTTGTTATATCTTACACATGTGTTAAAACATGTTTCTTCTCTAGAAGAAAATTTGATGCAAAGTTTTTCGGCTGTTACATGATTTGGAATGGGAGATATTTAACATGACTATAAGATAACACTCTTATCGAGGCATCTCTGTTAAGCTAATAATGCGTTCTGCGCGCAACCATTGAGAGATTGCAGGGCACTCTCACTTCTGATTCGGTGACATGCCACTTAATGTTCTTAGGGAAGATGATCTTTATTACGATCCGACTTCATACATCATGATGAAATGGTGGGCAGTAGTTAACGCTCTTGCTTGTGTGCTCTAGTGGAGGAATAGTGGTAAGCTTTACCTCCATTCAAAAGAATACGGTGCTGATTTAAGCGATTGCAGTAAAAGCATACGGGGACTGAGGGCCGAGGGAAGCGCGATTTTTTTCGCGAAACCTGGGTGAAAACATTTCTGGACTGCCGCCTTCCACGGTCTCATTGTGTAGACACGTTTGGATGATGCCGGTCGGTCAGCGGTCACGTCCAGGTAGGCTGACTAGCGCCGAGGAGATGCTGCCTCAATGGCCAAAGCATTGAAGACCGGCAATAAAGCAGAGTATGCGCCCTTCTTAGGCAAGAAGTCGATGAAACGACTGTGAGGGTTCTGCGAGTTTATGTGGAACAGGTCACTGGCGTCTAGACGTCCAGACTCTGTTACAAAAACATACACTCCTCGAAATGGAAAAAAGAACACATTGTCACCGGTGTGTCAGACCCACCATACTTGCTCCGGACACTGCGAGAGGGCTGTACAAGCAATGATCACACGCACGGCACAGCGGACACACCAGGAACCGCGGTGTTGGCCGTCGAATGGCGCTAGCTGCGCAGCATTTGTGCACCGCCGCCGTCAGTGTCAGCCAGTTTGCCGTGGCATACGGAGCTCCATCGCAGTCTTTAACACTGACTGGTAGCATGCCGCGACAGCGTGGACGTGAACCGTATGTGCAGTTGACGGACTTTGAGCGAGGGCGTATAGTGGGCATGCGGGAGGCCGGGTGGACGTCCCGACGAATTGCTCAACACGTGGGGCGTGAGGTCTCCACAGTACATCGATGTTGTCGCCAGTGGTCGGCGGAAGGTGCACGTGCCCGTCGACCTGGGACCGGACCGCAGCGACGCACGGATGCACGCCAAGACCGTAGGATCCTACGCAGAGCCGTAGGGGACCGCACTGCCACTTCCCAGCAAATTAGGGACACTGTTGCTCCTGGGGTATCGGCGAGGACCATTCGCAACCGTCTCCATGAAGCTGGGCTACGGTCCCGCACACCGTTAGGCCGTCTTCCGCTCACGCCCCAACATCGTGCAGCCCGCCACCAGTGGTGTCGCGACAGGCGTGAATGGAGGGACGAATGGAGACGTGTCGTCTTCAGCGATGAGAGTCGCTTCTGCCTTGGTGCCAATGATGGTCGAATGCGTGTTTGGCGCCGTGCAGGTGAGCGCCACAATCAGGACTGCATACGACCGAGGCACACAGGGCCAACACCCGGCATCATGGTGTGGGGAGCGATCTCCTACACTGGCCGTACACCACTGGTGATCGTCGAGGGGACACTGAATAGTGCACGGTACATCCAAACCGTCATCGAACCCATCGTTCTACCATTCCTAGACCGGCAAGGGAACTTGCTGTTCCAACAGGACAATGCACGTCCGCATGTATCCCGTGCCACCCAACGTGCTCTAGAAGGTGTAAGTCAACTACCCTGGCCAGCAAGATCTCCGGATCTGTCCCCCATTGAGCATGTTTGGGACTGGATGAAGCGTCGTCTCACGCGGTCTGCACGTCCAGCACGAACGCTGGTCCAACTGAGGCGCCAGGTGGAAATGGCATGGCAAGCCGTTCCACAGGATTACATCCAGCATCTCTACGATCGACTCCATGGGAGAATAGCAGCCTGCATTGCTGCGAAAGGTGGATATACACTGTACTGGTGCCGACATTGTGCATGCTCTGTTGCCTGTGTCTATGTGGCTGTGGTTCTGTCAGTGTGATCATGTGATGTATCTGACCCCAGGAATGTGTCAATAAAGTTTCCCCTTCCTGGGACAATGAATTCACGGTGTTCTTATTTCAATTTCCAGGAGTGTATTTGTAAAGGCAAGAGGCTTTTAGCGAGTTTACAACTGTTCTTTGGAAATTTCGAAATGGACGCAACAGGGGAGATAACAATCTTTTTATGGAGGGCTGTGGTTCCATCCTGGTCAAGTTGTTAGCAAAAGACATGGCGTAAAAGCGTGGGAAAGAAGCCCTGAATCTGAATCTTTTTTTCTTTTCTCCCAGTTGACTTTAATGCCTCTGATTGGTCAGATCGGTGTATGCAGAGCGAGGAACAATCTCCCATCTTCGAATGCAGCACTCCAGCTCGTGATTGGCTTGTGCTAAAGTGGGAGTGATCTAAGAAGTAAATGGGCATTGCTCCCGAGCTGGTGAGGAAAGCGGAGAGAAAGAGAAGAGGTCACTCTTGCGCTGGTGCTTCGCTAGTAAAGAATTGCAGGTCTCTACCTAAACAGTGAGACTTGTGTCCTTTGCTAGAGTGCCGCTTAGAGCCTGTGCCAGTCACCTTCTGAACCAACAGAGGTACTGCTTCTAGCATCACGCACAAACGAGTGATGTGATGGTGTACTTATTTGTCTTGAGTCGGCTGTCCAAACATTTGACCTATTCTGTCACACATAACCGTGGGACGGAGTCAAATTGGTTTAGCAGACCAGCAAAGAGGTCCACCTGCACACTGGAATCCACCAGGGTTTCTGAGACTCATAGGGAAGTACCTGCGTTCCGAATTAGCTGAACGTGAGACCGCGTACTTGCGTTTTCCGGGCGCGCGCCATTACTAACAGATTGCTGCTGTCCATGGCTTCAGTCACCGAACGCTTTGTGGTGTGCCGCCCTGACCAGCAGAAGGGTAAAGTATTCGCTGCTGCCACGTAGGGCTCTAATATATATTTCTCAGAACCCTGTTCTTTCGAACCATATTTTTCTTTTTGGAATAGTAGAGTATATATGTTTGATGGTGGCGTAGTTTTTGTGCCGTATCCCGTATTCACGTGTATGAAGTCAGATAGAGTGATTAGTGTTCTAGCTAGTGTCGTGTGTCGATCCTCAGCTGATCACTTTGTCTACCATAGACCCCATATTAGTGAAAGTGTTTGTCAAATGAAAATGTTTGTGTAATGTTTCTTTAGTCATTTTTTGTCTTATGATGTTTAGAATGAATAAATCTATCGTTATATAGATCACAACTCCTTCCTGTGTTCTGATGAACAGTACCTTGCCATTTTTATTAAAGTTCAGATTATAAAAGAAAGTAGCAAGCTTGCACAATATTAAAACTGAGGCACTAAGAGGCTTAAGAGCCTAAAGGAAACCGCTACCGATTTTGAGAATGTACCATGTATCCCTGCTCCTGACATCTTTCAATCTTATGTTGAACCAACATTATGTATATCTGTAGCCCCATACTGCATATATGAATATTCACGAAAAGCTGTGTCGCAGATTTCTCGGATTTACATTTTCTTATCAGACCAAAGCACAAAGCATAATTTTATTGTTCTGAGCTGCTCAATTGTTAACTATGGTTGGACAACACAATTTAAAGCCTACATGAAGTACAGAGTAGTGATACTTCCTAATCTAAGGTGCACTGGCATTTTTATAAGAACTTCAAGCCATATAATATGCTTAAAGAAATTGACGCTAATGAAGAATATCAGATGTTGGAATATGTAATAATTGTGTTTGTGGTGCATTGAGTATCTGTTCTTTGTGCTCTACTTATGGTTTCACATCAAATTAATATTTTATAAGTGTGAAATAGACGCTATTTTTACTAGCCTATATATGGAAATTTTGTGAATTACCACTAATAAAAATATAATATTAAATATTAATATTTCGTAACATGAAGTGGATACATTATTTTTTCATAGAAAGTATGGGATGTTGAGACTTGGTTAAAAAACAATTCAGGCCTAAAAACTGGTGGTTTGTGCGTAAATTTAATTTTCACAAACATGACTTTGTTTCTGTGCTTTCCGCCCATATGGTTCCCATTGCTTAAATTTTCATAGTGCCAGAGCTGCCAGCAGAAAAACGAGTTACCACCATTAATTTTGTTTTTGTATATTAATGAGAAAGCTACAAGGTGTGGCAAATAAAAGTGGCCCGAATAATAAAATTCCAGGGTACAAAGGAACACAGCAGAGAAAAGGAACCGTACTAACATGACTATAGTGGATGTTGAAAGTGACCACCATTCATTCCTTGACACTTCTGAGCCATAGTCAGCAAGTTGCTGAAGACGGATCGAAGCTGGACTGCTGGAATTGCTGCAGTCTCATCCGAAATGTTCCGCTACAATTCTTGAGGACTATGAGAAGTGTTGTGATACACCTTAGACGTGAGGGCTCCCCACACAAAGTAATCGCACACTGACAGATCAGGTGACCTCAGTGACCAGGTAGGGCAGCGCCCAGATTGACCTCCGCCAACAGCACTATTAGGAGTGAGGATCGTGTAAATGCGCTACAACGTTTGGCGGCTGTATGGGCAGTTACTCGATCCTGTTGGACGTAACTGTAGGTCTCTTCCTCCCCCGTTAATACTCCCACAAATGGTCCGGATTGCTTTAATTCACCCCAACCTGTATTAAAGCACTCCGTCGTCAGGCCAAGAGTGGCCTACCGGGACCATCCGACCGCCGTGTCAACCTCAGTGGACGATGCGGATAGGAGGGGCGTGGGTTCAGCACACCGCTCTCCCGGTCGTTATGATGGTATTCTTGACCGAAGCCGCTACTATTCGGTCGAGTAGCTCCTCAATTGGCAACACGAGGCTGAGTGCACCCCGAAAAATGGCAACAGCGCATGGCGGCCAGGATGGTCACCCACCCAAGTGCCGACCACGCCCAACAGCCCTTAAGTTCAGTGATCTCACGGGAACCAGTGTATCTACTGCGGCAAGACCGTTGCCCCCACCCCGTATTAGACTTTGGTTAATGATTTTGTCTTCTTCCTGTTAAAATACCGGGAGTTTCAAAGTAAACCATACCATGTACTCCTCAACAGTAGAGCAGACAATGCCTCAGGTTTTTGTCTCTGCCAGTTAAACACAGAGAGTTAAGCAACCAGGCGATTACTGATGCACATTCCATCTCTTCATTCGTTCAGAACGTTACATCTCAGCAGTTCTTTGTGATGTTGATAGACCCACCTGGGGGGAGTATGATTCGTTATTGCTACGTATTCGCTTGTCTGGTAGCGCTTAACAGTGGCAGACTGATGAACGCGGAGTCATTGCAGAGCGAAAGCAGTGCCGCCGTTCCACCACGGATACTGCAACACGTTTACAGCTCCTCCTTTGTTAAGCCTTCTTCACACGGAACTCGGCAGGTAACGTTGATGTGGACGCGGACGTCACAGCCGACCTCACGGCACACGGGACGAGGTGGTTAACATGGCTTTGACTCCCAGCGATCTCCAGCGACCGTTGTTGGATTTGTTTGGCTCGCAAATCACCAAGTTTCTTTACGAGAACGGATGCGCGTATAACAGCTGCGTGAATTGTGTTAGCGATTGTCGAAGAAAAGCAGTGTGAAGAAGACCTGGGCTCGTCGATGGTTTGAGCAGCGAAATGCTAGTAGAGGAACACTAAACAATGCTATACAACTATCTGAGATACATACTGCAGTAGAATTAATTCGTTAACACAACTGGATTTCCATCCCACTTCCGGTTTTGAACTGAATATGGTTGAGGCAAAGTGTCTAACTTCAGTTTGCGTATTCATAATATCCAGATTTAGATGCTTTGACTACCAACGTTATGAAATAACGTACTTCATCCCATAGATTTCAAGATCGAAATTCATTTCCTAATTTCATTCGAATGGAAGAGGATATTTTTTCGAATCTTCTCACCATCACTGAAAAAGATATATACTGGCAAGGTACAAACATGAGCCAGCCCATAAACCAGAAGTAGGTACACATATTTTACATAAAGATTCATAATAGCCAAAACTTCCAGTGTGTCACTTGTACTTCTGACCACTGGTGAAACATTGCAGTCGTTGGCCTTTACAACAATAACTGTAGCAGGTACGTTGTGTATAATAAATAACATCGACTTTTGAATTAATACTACTATTAAATCAATAAGTAACACTCAGAACCTCTTAGAAAACAAAAGGTGAAAGAGTAAATTGGGAGCGAAGTAGACGCAAACCTGTTACGTTTTCCCATTTGGCTCGCGGGTCTACAATGCCACCATCTGCACTACAGTTTCGACATAGCCCGTAAATCCCCATATATGACACAAAATGTGAAAAGGCTGTAACTACAAGTATCATTATTTGATAGTGTTGTGTACATCGTTCCCAGTAGTCAGCGCGTATACAACTTTCCCACTAGAGCGCGCCCCGCTAAGCACAACAGCGCAGGCGCAGCGCTCATCCGTCTGCGCACTACGAGATGGCGCTGCCATAGAGGCGGACCAAATTCTGCTTCCGCCGATCCGAGTATTAATATGTAACGCAGCCAATGAGATTGCTGCTAACGTAGAACCTTTTCTCCTCGCCGATCACACTCGCGCAGTGATACATGAACGCGCGAGTTATTATAAAGAGTGTACAGACCTCCGATTAGTCAGTCTGCATTTGTCTGCACCAGTCTGTACGAGTTCTACATTTGTCTGTACCAGTCAATAGTCAAGTTTCAGTCTAAGCCTAATGAGATTACCATATTCCTGTACATAGCCATGAAGATAAATTATAGACACTTTTGTCAAGTATCAGAGATATATGTGAGAATAAGATTAACGTACCAATACTAAAGGAACTTCAGATTGTCAATTGTAAATAGCATCCAGAACCAAGTTAAGTAATTTTTATCCTTGTTATTATGTTAATAAATGTGTGTGAAAACTAATCAAGTTCTGTTTAAAGTTGGTCACCGTCAATCTGCTACTCTTAAGCGTGCAAGTGGCATTTCTATAGTCTGACCTAACGGCAGAAGATAAACACGCCACGATAAGACCACGAGACATATTGCTGACACGCGCCTACTTCGTTAGAGCGACAAGTCAAATAATCTGATGTTGTGTGTACTGAAGGTCTTACAGTACGCACACCAAGGATAGTTAATATGCACGTTGTACCAGTATGACACGCTTTTGATAGTGCATCATTATGACGTAGCACTGGGAAGATACACTTTCGTAGCACACAAGCTACACTAAAAAGCTATAGAAACCGGTACACCATCCTAATATCGTGTAGGGCCCCCGCGACCACGCAGAAGTGCTGCAACACTGGCATGGAATCGACTAATACCTGAAGTAGCGCTGGAGGGATTTGACACCATGAATCCTGGAGAGCTGTCCATAAGTCCATAAGAGTACGAGGGGGTGGGGATCTCTTCTGAAGAGCACTTGCGAAGCATCCAAGGTATTCTCAATAATTTTCATGTCCGTGGAGTTTGGTTGTCATCGGAAGTGTTTAAGCTCAGTAGAGTGTTCCTGGAGTTACATCGTAGCAATTCTGAGCGTGTGGGGTGTCGCATTGTACTGCTGGAATTGCCCAAGTCCGTCGGAAGGCACAATGGACATGAGTGGATGCAGGTGATTAGACAGCATGCTTACGTACGTGTCACGTGTCAGAGTCGTATCTAGACGTATCATGGTTACCATCTCACTCCACATGCACACACCCCATACCATTAAAGAGACTCCACAAGCGTGAACAGTCCCCTGCTGACATGTAGGGTCCACAGATTCATGAGGTTGTTTCCATACCCGTACACGTCCATCCACTCCATACAATTTAAAACGAGACTCGTCCGACCGGGCAACATGTTTCCAGTCATCAGCAGTCCAACGTTAGTTTTGACGGTCCCAGTTAAAGCGTAAAGCTTTGTATTGTCCAGTCACCAAGTACACATGAGTGGGCTTTCGACTCCGAGAGCCCACATCGAAGATGTTTCGTTGAATGTTTCGCACGCAGACATTTGTTGATGGCCCAGCACTGAAATCTGCAGCAATTTGTGGAAGGGTTGCACTTTTGTCACGTTGAACGATTCTCTTAAGTGTCGTTGGTCCCATTCTTGCAGGGTCTTTTTCCGACGGCAACGATGTCGAGATTTGATGTTTTATCGGATTCCTGATATTCACGATACACCCGTGAATTGGCCGTACGGGGAAATCCCCACTTCAGCGCTACCTGCTTCATCTACTTGCTGTGTCCCATCGATCGTGCGCCGACTGTAACACCACGCTCAGCCTCTCCTAAATCTTGATAACCTTACATTTTGAAGCAGTGAGCGATCTAACAACTGCGCAAGACACTTGTCTTATACAGGCGTTGCCGACCAGAGCGCCGTATTGTACAAATATCTGTATTTGCATATGCATGCCTATACCAGTTTCTTCGGCGCTTCAGTGTACAACACTAAAAAACATCAACTACAGGATGTCTTTATCTAGAGATATGCAGTTTCGTGTCATTTTATTATAATGACTCGTAGCTAAAACGAAGCGTTTCCAAGGGATTTTCCATCTTCTGGTGCTTTGAAACAGCTTATATTCATACCAAGTCCTCTAAAGAGAAAGAAAACCCATCCAATACGATGGTTAACGCCATACAATCTGGCGGCTCCGATGTTCCGCTTCTGGCGAAATGCGACGTCGTATCTCATTTTCCACGTTCCTCTCCACGAGGCAAAAATCTCACGTTCCGTATCCTTCATTTCACGTTCCTCAATGTAGTGGAACGCAGAAATTCCGCGCTGTGACGTCACCAACTCCTTGTCCACGTGCGTTTCCAAGCCCCCGTCAGGGAACGCCATTAAGCACTCTCTGACTGCGTCGGTGGTAGGCTATAGAAAGGTGACAAATGGAATTTTTATCTACTAGTTTGTCTGTGGCGGCACATCTCAACACTCCAGTAAAGGATTTTCTTAGTACCTGGGTTTTCTGTTCCGTCACAGACCAATTGATGGAAGTTCTTCAGATTCTCCATGTTGGCAATATCAGTGCCTTGCAAGATTTTTTCAAAAGCTAGCTATGTAATAAATGATCGTGGTACTACTTTAATACAAAAATTGTAGAAAAGATTTTGTTCGTAAATATGAGCACATACGTATGAAAATGTCGATTTGTAGCTTCCAAAGGATGTCGTTGTCCAAATTAGTGAAGATTAATTCCAATACTTTAAAGTTATTATGCTAAAGTGAAAAAGTCACAATAAAGTCGTGCGGTACTTACGCTGAGTTTGTCTCAGCTGCTCGAGGTAAAGTGCTCCTGCGAGGTAGGGAACTTTATTGAAGCGACCCTCAGCCACAATTTTCTGCGGCTCTTCAGTCAAAAACGCGTAATCGTTTTCTGGTTCAGCACTAGGTGCCCATACTAATTTATCACTCTGTTAATGGGCGTACAAATATTCTTAATTCCATATTTAACCTAAAAAATTGTTGACTTTATTGAAAAAGCAGTAATCCAAAATTACTGTAAAGCAGATTAAAATTTTTTTCCAATTTAATGATTTGTTGTTACTCAGACGTTTATTAATATTCCGATATTACAAACTCCGATTACTTATCTTGGACAAGACACTTTAATGGGCTGAGCTAATTAGCTAATTATCGGAATTAATCATTTTTCGATCTGGGATGAGATGCTACTTCAGCAACTACAAATAACTGTTGTCAAAACAACATAATCCACTATACTTTTTTTTACGGGACACGAACTGTTTAAGCCTCATACATTTGCAGGTGACATGACTTACAAGTGTAATCAAATGAATCAAATGAACAACGCTAAGACTTGACTTTAGTGTATGTGCACTAAGCACCTCTGGCGCTGTCTTCGAGGCACAGAGGTGAGTCAGACGTGTATTCGATTTGTGTCCTCGGTGCACCGACGACCCGACTTAAGGATGTAGAGAAATGTCGAAATTCCTCTAGGCAAATGTTTAAACATTCCTCATATTCGTCTTACGAAACTCGACATACAACTATTTAAAATATTATAACACACGTAGACGTTGACTGAATACTAGTGATGGATCAGAGCGCTACATGTCTGATGGTAACATAGTGTGTCTTACGTATTCAAACACATTTACTCAACAACATTTCCAATTACGTCACAAGAGCATAAAAAACTTCGTTGATGCAATCGATTTTTAATTTCTGATAAATGTGAAGATATTTTCATAGCAGATCAGCACTTCATTAGCCCCTATGCCCAGGGAAAAAATACTGAAACTGTAAAGGTTTTCAAAATCGTTCTTACATATCATCATAACGTCAAAATGAAATCAGTAAACAATGTTATAAAATATTAAACGCGGTTTTTTAAAAGTAAATAAACGTTGTGGTTTACTGAAGATTCATTTTACTTTTTCCGTACAGTATGGCGTGTTTGGAAAGTTCGGGAACACTTCAAGAAATTTATTGTAGCCGAATGATTAGCATTACAAATTAACAATACACATAATTCCTTTTTTTCATTGCAGGTGTGACGTGTAGTTCCATGTATGGTCACAAGGTAGTATCACATTCGAGATGGCGCTTTTTGGAGCTAACAAGGCTTTCTGATTTTACAAGAAAATGAGTGCAATGGGTGTCCAAGGAAAATTTAAGATGAAGTACGGGAAATCAGCAGAAAAGCAATCTACAGCTGACATGTAAAGTTAGTTTGTGTGGCAGGAAGAGAAGTGGTCGACCATATATGAATGCAAATGATACTGAACGAGTGAGAGACGACAAGGGACGTATCAAAATCTCTACGCTGAGCTTCCAGTGAGTTGGAAACGTCAACTATTACTCAAATTAAACATGAAACCAATACAGACTACAGTCACTGCAAAATTTATATCGGAAAATCAAAGACAGCGATTCCAGTTCTGCTGTGCGTTGCTGGTCGAAGGAGCCTTACAATGAGCAGAATAAAGGGTTGTAGTTAACTATAACATTTGGGTTGCATTCAAAAAGTATCATCGGAGGTGAGGGTATCATCTGGAGTGTCCCAGGGAAGTGTGGTAGGTCCGCTGTTGTTTTCTATCTACATAAATGATCTTTTGGATAGGGTGGATAGCAATTTGCGGCTGTTTGCTGATGATGCTGTGGTGTACGGGAAGGTGTCGTCGTTGAGTGACTGTAGGAGGATACAAGACGACTTGGACCGGATTTGTGATTGGTGTAAAGAATGGCAGCTAACTCTAAATATAGATAAATGTAAGTTAATGCAGATGAACAGGAAAAAGAATCCTGTAATGTTTGAATACTCCATTAGTAGTGTAGCGCTTGACACAGTCACGTCGATTAAATATTTGGGCGTAACACTGTAGAGCGATATGAAGTGGTACAAGCATGTAATGGCAGTTGTGGGGAAGGCGGATAGTCGTCTTCGGTTCATTGGTAGAATTTTGGGAAGATGTGGGTCATCTGTAAAGGGGAGCGCTTATGAAACACTAATACGACCTATTCTTGAGCACTGCTCGAGCGTTTGGGATCCCGATCAGGTCGAATTGAGGGAGAATATAGAAACAATTCAGAGGCGGGCTGCTAGATTTGTTACTGGTAGGTTTGATCATCACGCGAGTGTTATGGAAATGCTTCAAGAACTAGGGTGGGAGTCTCTAGAGGAAAGGAGGCGTTCGTTTCGTGAATCGCTACTGAGGAAATTTATAGAACCAGCATTTGAGGCTGACTGCAGTACAATTTTACTGCCGCCAACTTACATTTCGCGGAAAGACCACAAAGATAAGATAAGAGAGATTAGGGCTCGTTCAGAGGCATATAGGCGTCATTTTTCCCTCGTTCTGTTTGGGAGTGGAACAGGGAGAGAAGATGCTAGTCGTGGTACGAGGTACCCTCCGCCACGCACCGTATGGTGGATTGCGGAGTGTGTATGTAGATGTAGATGTAGCTGATGATTTTGTGAATTCGGTATTTTTTTTCGGAAGAGGCAACACTTCATACAAATTGGAAAGTAAACAGTCACTATTCTTGATCGTCAAGCTCCGACGTACCACTCCCGTACCAGACTGCTATTTAAAACTTCTCGACAATTTTCTTCGTGATTTCTTTATATAGGGTTATGTAAAGGGCCTTGTCTACGTCCCTTCTCTTCCAGGTGACGTTATGGAATTGAAAAGGACAGTTTACTTTTTCAAATTATGTATAGTGTTATTTTGAAATGATAATCATTCGGCTACAATAAAGTTTTTAAAATGTTCCCAGACTTTTGATATACATTGTGTAATATTTTATGCTTGAGCACTTACTTATTCAAAGAAACAAAGCAATAGACTGATACATACGTCTTCCGATAGAGCCGAGGTTGCATTTACTACTAGTGCTCTTGACTCAAAAGTTTTCAGAAAATCTACAAGTTCAGTGGAAGTCGTTCCGTTGTATCCCAAAGTTTTGGCATATCGTATAGCTCTGTCAGTTGCGTTTTTAGAGAATGCCCAAGGGTTTAACGCTGATCCGCTCGTTGATATAGCGTTCTTGTACAGTCCTGGTGGAGAGTGGGGTATGTGATTAGCTGTAGCGATCACCAACAGCACAACCGTATTATTAAGTTCACAGCCAAATTTTGTATTGGAAATTAAAGTCTATGTGTAACACAAGTGATGTATTTTAGACTGTTTCTAATTATATAGTTAAATATTGCAAAATTGATGTATAATGTCTACAACTTTGCTTTTGCTTTTTGCAATAGATGGCAGTAGCGATAAGTGGCAGTACGGATAGTACGTCATAAGTGTCGTACAGTAAGTTTTGCCGGTTGTAAACATAGCCCCATCAAAATATTAAACGATTTGGGATTGCATCATAAAGTAATTCTCGACTGAATATGTCAACTTAGGAACCCAGTTTTCGTTATTTAGTTTTATTTTTATGCACTAGCATGAGAAACCTAAGGCTGAGATTCTTAAAAAGCTGGATAAGACCTGAGGTGAGGCAACGTCTGGAGAATGATTTCAACACTTCAATCACGGTGATTTTGATTTCGAAGACAGGAATAGCAGCGCAAAAGAGAAGGTTTTCGAAGTTACGGAAACCGACGGAAACAATCCCAGGCGATCGTTATCGAAAGCAGTTGATGCGTTTGAGCGGAGAAGTGAAAGACAAAGGGCCACAGTAAAGCGACAGACACGAATCGATGCTGCATGACAAAACATACTTGAAAACGATCTGAGTGACCAGCACTTCCGGTCATATGAACAAGTTCAAAAGTGTATCGATTCATGGATCTCCTCAAAAGACGCCCAGTTCTTTCCTTGCTGAAATGTGTGGAGGCACCTGTATTTCGTGATGACTGGGTGTTGTGTGATGTCCTTAGGTTAGTTAAGTTTAAGTAGTTCTAAGTTCTAGGGGACTGATGACCATAGCTGTTAAGTCCCATAGTGCTCAGAGCCCTTTGAGCCCCAGCTGTATTAAAGAGGCAGAGGTCGAGTTGTGACAGTAAATTTTCAACATCTCTGCCTTGGTCAGTAAGCACGGTGCCACCCCACAAGTGGTTATGAGCCTTAAAATCTCCCAACAGTAGGAAATGTTTAGGGAGATGATCAATCAGTGCACCCAATGCGCTCAGGGGTACTGCAAAATCTGGAGGAAGATATATGTTGCAGACAGTTATTTCCTGCGTTGTCCTTATCCTGACAGACACAGCTTCAAGAGGGGTTTCAAGGGGCACAAATTCACTGCATAATGAATTCAGGACAGAGACACAAACACCACTTGACACTATTATAGTCTCTACAGTTCTTGTAATATCTCATATAGCCGTTGAGGGCAGGGGTCTGCATTTCCAGGAACCAGGTTTCCTGAAAGGCAAAGCAGTAAGCAGGTGTAATGCTTAATATTTGCTATAGCTCAGCCAGGTGGTGGAAAAAAAATCTGCAATTCCATTGGAAGATGACGTTATTCTGAGGCTGGGAAGGCATGACGTGGACAAGGAGGCAGGTTATGCCTTAGGGTCACCTGCTGCCACCGATTGAGTATTTGTAGCCATTTCTATGGTCGATGCAATATCAGTGAGATCCAGGTCAGCAGGGGACACTATGATCTCCACTGCATCCCCAGATACAGAATTGATAAGGAATGGTGGTGTCGGGGCGACCAGAGGGTCCTGTTTCTTAGCAGACTTCTTTTTAGTTTGCTTGCTCTCTCACTTCTCTTTAGGGGCTTGCTGGGAAGATTTCTCCAAAGCAGCTTCAGGCACAGAGGAAGACCATGAAGCTCATCATCCAGCAGCTTTTGGCTCCTTGAGCCACTGGCGAGTGTCCGCCTTTGCATTAGTGGAGACCTTGGAAGAGAGTGCCACAAGGGACCCATTCTGCATAAGAGGAGACAGAGGAGGCTGTTACTTCTCCGGCAGGGGGGAGGAGACCGGCGTCCTCTGCATTTGGAGGTCTTGCTCCCAAAGGGACCAGCGGAGGAAGATCTGCCGCCTACCACCAAGGGGGCAGATATATTCTGGTGGCCTAGAGGACCCACTGTTTGTGGCACTGAGTGAGAAACAACTGGCACTTAGGGACGACGATGGTGACACAGCTGCAGCATATGTCGACGTCAACCGAATGGGGTGTAATCTTTCAAAATTACGTTTAGCCTCTGTATAAGTTAACCAGTCCAGAGTCTTGTACTCCATGATTTTCCGCTCCTTATGGAGTACTGGGCCGTCTGGTGAGCAGGGGGAGTGGTGCTCTCCACAGTTGATGCAAGTGGTAGGTGGCGCACGTGAAGTATCTGGGTTCAGTGGACGTCCACAGTCTCGACATGTGGCGCTGCAAATGCAGCAGGAAGTGCCAGAACTTCCAGCAATTAATATTTGTGTTAAGATTTTATTGGTCCAAACTGCTGAGGTCATCGGTCCCTAAGCTTACACATTGCTTAATCTAACTTAAACTAACTTACGTGAAAGACAATACACACACGGGACTCGAACCTCCAATGGGGGCAGCCGTGTGGACCTTGACATGGCACTCCAGACCGCATGGCTACACCATGCGGCTTTCCAGCACTTAAAGGACCACATAGGGGGAGGGATGTATGGTTTAACGTCGCAGCGGTAAGCCATCACCTTGATATTTTCAGACAATGAATCACCCTCAAAGGCCAAGATGAAGGCACCAGTAGCAACCCTGTTGTCTTTGAGTCCCCTGTAAGGGCGCCAGATGAAATGAACACCCTGCCGTTCTAAATTGGCGCGGAGCTCGCCGTCAGACTGCAAGAGGAGATCATGATGGAAAATGATCCCCTGTAACATGTTGAAGCTTTTATGGGGTGTGATGGAAACAGGAACATTACCCAGCTTGTCACAAGCGAGTAACGCTCGGGATAGGGCTGGGGATGTTGTCTGAATCAAGACTACGCTGTTTCACATCTTGGCCAGCGCTGTCACTTCTCCAAACGTATCTCAAGGTTTTCAACGAAAAACTGAGGCTTCGTAGGTAGAAAGGAAACCCCATTAGTTCTGCTACAGACTAAAAACCGAGGCAAATATGGCTCTCTGCGTTCTGTAGCCCTACGTTCCTCCCATGGCGTAGCGAAAGAGGGAAACGATTTGGAATCATACCTGTCGGCATCGTGTTCGATCTTGCCCTTCTTAGAGACTGCTGGTTCCCGACGGTCACCAGCAAGAAATGACTTTGTCCGCTTCATTGCGGGTCATTCGCCCTGATACCACACACGTGGATCAGGGGCTGTCCCCACTGGCGCCACCCAGCCACAGCAAAGACCAACTGGCATGATGGCTGTTGCAGGGAGTCCTGATGCCTCAGGAAGACAGGCATCTACTCCTTGGTATACGTGGGGAGTTTACAGTTCACACATCAGCAGTGCGATTCCTGTGTTGTCAGGGGGCAACCACCAAATGGGCACGTGACAGCCCCTCCACAACGGACTGGCTACCATGCTGGATACTGAGCGCAGAGAAATCCAGTATTGTCATGGGGGCGAGAGGGACAGGAGACAACGAAAGAAGATGACATAGCCCGGGAAGTATCCTCGCCCAAATAGTTGAATCGCAGGTGGAGATGCAAAGCCATGACAGGATATTCAGGAGATCGAATCTAAGGGCACTAGCCAGCCGGGGTGTCCGAGCGGTTCTAGGTGCTACACTTTGGAACTGCGCAACCGCTACGGTCCCAGGTTCTAATCCTGCCTCGGACATGGATGTGTGTGATGTCCTTAGGTTAGTTAGGTTTAAGTAGTTCTAAGTTCTAGGGGACTGATGACCTAAGAAGTTAAGTCCCATAGTGCTCAGAGCCATTTGAACCATTTTCTAAGGGCACTATGGAAAACTCGTGCACCATGTAATGTGTCCTTCCCCATATGGCCCGCACTTCTGTAGAATTTTGAAAGTGGCATATCAAACCATAGAATGGGACCTGAACTCATAGGGCCGAAAAGTTTGAGACTCCTTTTAGTCGTCTCTTACGACAGGCGGTAATACCTCGGGCCTATTCTAACCCCCGGACCTTTCGGGGGGAAGTAAATGAAGATAACATGTGTGTTCACTGGTGTCACGATGGATTTTCATGGACGTACGTTGCAATTATTGAGCATAGTGCTTCACCATTTTTAACGATTACATGGCAAGAGCGTCGCCGGGTATGGTACAGTTTGTCACCCGTCAACAATCAGACTGTTACCATGCTACTTGCTAAGCAGTCGTAGTGTTAATAAATATACAGTTACATAGACTCAATGTTAGTGGCTCATTGTCATCACAAAATAGACGTCTCATCTAATCGCAATTTTTCAGAGTAAGATATTATCAAAGAAATTATTTTATAACGTACAGCTAGTAAGGATTAGAGGTCTGCATTATCTCCGAATTTTACCCGCGAGTCCCGCTCGCCCCTCTGGCTCTCGGCAGTATGCGGCCGAGCGTCCTCTTCCGCCGTCTGTGGGCAGCCGATCGCCAGCGCTCTTCCGAGTGCGCGAAACGCTCGGCCGGTCGCCAGTAACCGGTGGACTCAGTGCCAGCGAGCGGCGCTTCGTCACACTCCTTGAGATCAGAGGCCACCGCTTCACATTAACCACTCACTTATTTCTTTTACGAATGTCTTTCGTTGTTTACTCCCAGTTCTATGACCTAAATAATACACTTGTATATGTTACATTTGATGTTTGTTAATATGTTGCAGACTACTAGAGTTTCGCCTTTGAGGTTATCATGTATTCCAGTAATTGTAACGTTAAAAACTGTTATGTCTGTATTTAGTATTTGTTCCGTTCGGTAGACAAACGGGAACACAGTAGTCTAATCACGGACTATATGTAGCCTATCTCCAAACTCGGCCACGTATACGTTGTACTAATATTGATGCAGGATCGGGAAGGAATAGCGGAGTTAAAAGTAATACTCACTAAATTTTGTTGCACAAACGTTAATTTCTGAGCAAATTATTACCTGTAAATAACGTTACAAGTGAATCATGACTATAGAATTCGTTTTTCGTCATTGGTGCTTCCTGATACACAGGAGTCATTTGTGTTCCTAGAGCTATTTATTACTATAGCTGGCGGTTTGAACTTCTTCCTGTGAAGTCAATGAAAGTGGCTCAAAAAATGGTTCAAATGGCTCTGAGCACTATGGGACTTAACAGCTGTGGTCATCAGTTCCCTAGAACTTAGGACTACTCAAACCTAACTAACCTAAGGACATCACACACATCCATGCCCGAGGCAGGATTCGAACCTGCGACCGTAGCAATCGCGAGGTTCCGGACTGCGCGCCTAGAACCGCGAGACCACCGCGGCCGGCAATGAAAGTGGAATCATACATTTATAGAGTTTGAGGAATGTTTCCTTCCTTGTGATTACGTGGTATATTGTGAATACTTACGTAATTGTGATGGATCAATAAGACATCATCCACCTTGTCTGATTCCAGGCATGATCTTTTGCTGAACAGCAGGTGACCGGCCTGGCTAAAATTCCTCTCCCTGGCAGCACTAGTGGCAGGAATAGAGAGGACTCTTCTGGCTACTACCGACAGCCTTGGAAATAACCCCGCGTGCGTTTTCCACCATTGCAAAATTTGTCCTTCGGCACAGCTACAGTCGGATTTGGAGAGAGAAAGGTACCTGTCGAGTTCATTGGTAGTAACTGCGTCGTCCTCGTCCGAACTCCAGTCCATCCTGGACTTTTTCATGGGAAGAACTTGGTCACTGTATGCTTGAATGGACTCTAAACATGAATGAAAACATCCGTAAGATATTCCTGTCACCTTCAAATATGTATACACCGTAGTTAGAATTACTGGTAACTAAACGACTATATTTACGGTGACATTTTATATATATTGCACAAATTACATCAAAACGCATTGTGGAATGTTTAAGCTGCGAAACCTTTCCCAAATATCACATTGTAGACGTAATAAATGTTGATCTAACGAAAGATGGCAGATTAGACAAACAAACATTCGTTTACTAATTGGTTTCAGTGAATGGATAGCCTCAATTTTGCACTTCTCTGTGATGAAGTATGCTGCTCTCCTTTTTATTTTCGCCATGAGCTGAAAAGGAAACCCAATATACATAACTACACTCTGATAATTCAACAGTTGTATAAAGGATCGTAACCTATAGAAAGTGTTCTTACCTCGTTCTCACTGTCTATTGGTTCACAATGATGTAACAGACTCTTGTACCACGGCAGCACACGTTCCAGCGTTGTTATCTTTGCAGTTTCCAAATCAAAACTCGCTTCCTTAAAGGGGGTTAGAAAAGCGACAACGTCTCGTACACACCCTTCTTGGAAGGTCTCTAAGAGTGTCGATTGCCCCCGGGATTCTAGTAGATCTCGAATATCGTCGATTTGACTTGTGACGGAATTGAGCATTAACAGTATACTGATTCACCGAGTTACAGCTTCTTGCTTCACAGAGTGCCGCAGACGCCCCGAGTGACCCGATCTCTTCAAATAGCCTACTATAGCTCTTGCTGATAGTAGACACGACAGGATTTCAGGGGCTTCGTCTTCTAAAAACGTCTCTTGGAATGTGTGACGAAGCGCACTCATCAAGCAGTGGTCAAAGGAAGGCAATCGCTCGTAAGATTCAAGTGCCTTCTTCATATTAGCTCCTTGGTCGGTGACAAAGTAACATTTCGTAAGATCATTCTTTTTCATTCCTAACTCAAGCATCCGCTCTTCGATTTCGTGCCGTATGTTCTCTCCTGTCTTAGGTACGTCCGGAAACTCGGTTGTTATCAAAACGAGCGTTTCTAGCCGCCACTCATCATTCACATAATGCGACGTCACAGTCAAAAAATTTCTCTTCTTGGAGTTATCAGACCACAGATAGGCGTCTAAGCGTCTAAAGCGCACATTTTGTTCTTTAAGGCACATATTAGCTTGGGCACCATTGTAACCCGTATTCTGTCTGCCTCTTCTTTAATATGCCGCGATACAGTGGTAGGGTGCGGAAGAACATCTTCTATACTGACTTTGCCGTAAGTGGCGCCAACATTGATGAGCTCCTGTGAACAATTCTTGAAGCCAATCTTACTACAAGTATTTAACGATAGCAAATCTATTCCACTCATATACCAACCTATCAAAAACAACTTTCTTTATGCTACTTGGTACTGCAAGTGGCCGGTGGACTTCTGCTCCGCATTTACTTTTGCAGTGCCGAAGCATACCTGTTGTGCTTGACTGGTACGAAAGTATGGTATCACATGTGGTACATTGCACGAAACCAGCAGAAGCCTGCGTGACAGGATACACTACAAGTACGAACGATTTCCAAGCTTCACTTTTCGCCTCCTCTTCCGCCATGTCTTTCTTCTTCAGGATTAATGAGCCGCTCCTAATTCTCTCCATAATACTTCTCTTCGTTTCATGAATGGAACGTTTAAGACCTATATTTGGTTTATCCATAACGCTGTCTGCGCTGCTCAAAGCCAGGTCGTCAACTGCGTTTACACACGGTTTCTTATGCGATTCGGCACTGTAGAACCGAAACCCCCGGGATAACAAGGCCGTCCAGCAGTGTTAGTGACGTCACACTAAGCGGCCCATAGCCGACGCAGCAGTCCACGGACACCTCCGTACAGACGCGCCTGATGCTAACGATCTTCTGTCCGTCATACAGAAAGGAGCGAACTATAATTCGAACCAAAGGCCAAATTATACATATTCCTGTAAACAGCATAAAGGTTCATAACGAAATACCGATTACATATACGGGCAGGAATAGGTTCTAGAACTCCTCTGAAAAGTGTTTATCTTCAGTACCAGAATGAACATCAAATTGTCAGGTTTTCTAAATAGAAAAGCACTTTGTTAGTAACAGACAGCAATAATGAGACTTGCAGTTGGTGATTTCTACGTGGAAAAGCTGTAGAGAGATTGAAAATGGTAAGTAAAGAGAGCCTCAGCCTTTTGCTCACATTCTTACATGTAATGCACTTGGTTGTTTTTCATTTCCTTACCTTTCATAACATTTTTAATATTGTTTCAAGAAGTGTATCTTCAATAGCAGAGTGAACTTCAAATTGTCAGGCTTTTCTTAAAGGAAAGAGCAGTCCCTTAGTATCACAGTGCAAGACAGAATCTTGTGTTCAGTGATGTCTATGTTAAAAGGAAAATATTTGATATCTATCTTTTGTTTCCATTCTTTATTACTGGGGATACACTTGTAAAAATTCTTGAAAAGAGCTGTCACCATGTACATATGAGTAAATTCACAATAGTCATGTTTTTTATGAGATAAAGCGAACTCTTGTTACCTTATTGTAAATGAAAGTTGGGAGGGTTTTGCTATGTATGACAGTGTTTAAGATAATTTACTTTCAGTGTAATAGCTTGAAAATGTTAAGTCCTGCTGTCAGTTGGCATTTGTCACCATCTGTATGCGAGTTTTAAAGCTAAATAGTGTTCTGACAATTATAAAATAGTGGCAAAGTTCCTCAATCGATTAAACTTATTCCTGCCCGTATTTCGGTATTTCGTTACGAACCTTTATGCTATTTACAAGAATATAAATAATTTGGTCTTTGGTTCGAATTATAGTTGGCTCCTTTCTGTATGACGGACAGAAGATCGTTAGCATCAGGCGCGTCTGTACGGAGGTGTCCGTGGACTGCTGCGTCGGCTATGGGCCGCTTAGTGTGACGTCACTAACACTGCTGGACGGCCTTGTTATCCCGGGGGTGTCGATAGAGCACGCGGCGGTTGTACTGTCACCGGCCGAGATAGTGAGCACGCTCGAGCGGGCGACAGTGCTCGACAGTCCAATCGATAACCGAGAGGTGGAGGACAACCGGCCACATGGTGCATTACACGGCCACAGCCGTATCGCAGCGTGGGCCTTTCCCAGCCGTCGAACAGCGGCACGAAATGGGGAATGCTCGAGCGGTTGTTTTCATCGAAATGCAGAGCTCTAGTAAGGATTAGTATTACTATGTGTAAAAAAATAATTTTATAATTTATACTTGTTCCAAACCATACAACTGTAAACAACTAGAAACTGTTTCCTTTTTATGTCTGAGGTTCGTTCTGAATCAATATTTCTGAGTCAATGAGTGAACTTCTTTGACTTTTTAGGTAGTACAGTCAATCATTGCAACTCAAGTTTGTTTGATTTACATAAATTGTGGAGGGTTTCCTTCTATTGTATTTGTTCTTCGTTACCTTACACCAAGAGGAGAGAGGATCTGCAGTGACGTCTGCAGTAATGAGCCAGGTTTCTTGACCTGAGTAACAATTTACGCTGAAGTAATAAAAGTCACGGGATACCTCCTAATATCGCGTCGGACCTCCTTTTGCTCGTCGTAGTGCAGCAATTTGGTGTGGAGTAGACTCAACAAGTAGATGGAAGTCTCATGCAGAAATATTTAGCCACTTTGCCTCTATAGCCGGAGATAATTACTAAGGTGTTGCCGGTGTAGGATTTTGTGCACTAACTTACTTCATGCCTTACAAGTGTTTGATGTGATTCATGTCCGGTAATTTGGCTGACCGAATCGTTCGCTTTAATTGTCCAGAATGTTGTTCAAAACAATGGCGACTCGGTACATGGCGCCCTGTCATGCACAAAATTTCCGTCGTTGTTTGGAATCATGAAGTCCATGAATGGCTGAGTAGCTGTACAGAAATATTTCCAGTAAATAATCGGTTCAGTAGGACCGGAGGACCAAGTCCACTTTCCGTAAATACTTTCCACACCATTGTGGAGCCTCCATCAGCCTGTACGTTATTTCACGCAGTGTTACTTGTCTGTTAGCGCTGACAACCGTACGGAGCGGGATTAGCCGAGAGGTCTCAGGCGCTGCAGCCATGGACTGTGCGGCTGGATCCGGCGGAGGTTCGAGTCCTCGCTCAGGCATGGGTGTGTGTGTTTGTCCTTAGGATAATTTAGGTTAAGTAGCGTGTAAGCTTAGGGACTGATGACCTTAGCAGTCCCATAAGATTTCACACACACTTGAACATTTTTTGAACAACTGTACGCAAACGCTGCAGCTCTTGGTCGTTAAGTGAAGGCCGTCGGCCACTGCTTTGTACGTGATGAGTGGCGATCTCTGAAATTTTGGTACTCTTGGCACATCCTTGACACTGTGGATTTCTGAACACTGAATCCCTCACGATTTCCGAAATGGAGTGTCCCTTGCGTCTGGCCATAACTTCTGTTCCGCGTTCGAATTCTGTTAATTCCCGTCGTGCGGTCATAAGTACGTCAGAAACCTTCTGACATGGATCACCTAAGTACAAATGGCAACTCCGCCAATGCACTGCGCTTTTATATCTTGTGCACGCGATACTACCGCCCTTTGGATACGAGCGTATCTCTCATGACTTTTGTCACCACGGTGTATTTAATTTACTGTTAATTATGAAATTAACTATCTAAAAATTTTTCAGTAAAATCTATTTATAATGACGACCGATTTCGTCACGCATTACAAAGGGACTTCCTCTTCAGCAGCTGGAGGAATAGTGGCAGTGTAGGCTGGCCGCCACGTTCAGGCAGGCAGTACATCGTGAAAATATTCGTACGAAATGTGCCCACTCGTCTCATCGGTAACCTCAGCGTTTAATGACATATTAACATAGTATCAGAAATTATATAAATTTTCTTTTTCCTTTTTATTATACCTGTGATTTAGCAAAGGATTAAAATAGCTACATGTCGACTTCCAGTCGTAGCTTGAAGCTTATACTCTAGGCTGAAGAAATAGCAGATGAGATTGAAGTATCACTCAGCTGAGTTCCTTTGCTCAGTGGAGCCATGAGGTGGTACTGAATGGATGCTCCTCCGGCGCTTTGGACGAGTATGGTCACCCGCTGCGGGTCGCCGTCAAACGCCGCGATGTTTCTCTGCACCCAGCGAAGGGCCTCCGTCTGATCCTTTAGACCTATGTTTCCAGGAACCACTTCATCACCAGTGCTTAAGAAACCTGCAAAAAAATGCCACTGATTAACATTGCGTGCCACAATATATCCAGTTAACATTACATAAAACAATACATGAGTGGGTGATACATGATTCGTGAGCGTTATCATTTATTTAAGAGGTGTTCCTCTGCAGTGAACTGAAATTTGACCTTCTCATACACTCCTGGAAATGGAAAAAAGAACACATTGACACCGGTGTGTCAGACCCACCATACTTGCTCCGGACACTGCGAGAGGGCTGTACAAGTAATGATCACACGCACGGCACAGCGGACACACCAGGAACCGCGGTGTTGGCCGTCGAATGGCGCTAGCTGCGCAGCATTTGTGCACCGCCGCCGTCAGTGTCAGCCAGTTTGCCGTGGCATACGGAGCTCCATCGCAGTCTTTAACACTGGTAGCACGCCGCGACAGCGTGGACGTGAACCGTATGTGCAGTTGACGGACTTTGAGCGAGGGCGTATAGTGGGCATGCGGGAGGCCGGGTGGACGTACCGCCGAATTGCTCAACACGTGGGGCGTGAGGTCTCCACAGTACACCGATGTTGTCGCCAGTGGTCGGCGGAAGGTGCACGTGCCCGTCGCCCTGGGACCGGACCGCAGCGACGCACGGATGCACGCCAAGACCGTAGGATCCTACGCAGTGCCGTAGGGGACCGCACCACCACTTCCCAGCAAATTAGGGATACTGTTGCTCCTGGGATATCGGCGAGGACCATTCGCAACCGTCTCCATGAAGCTGGGCTACGGTCCCGCACACCGTTAGGCCGTCTTCCGCTCACGCCCCAACATCGTGCAGCCCGCCTCCAGTGGTGTCGCGACAGGCGTGAATGGAGGGACGAATGGAGACGTGTCGTCTTCAGCGATGAGAGTCGCTTCTGCCTTGGTGCCAATGATGGTCGTATGCGTGTTTGGCGCCGTGCAAGTGAGCGCCACAATCAGGACTGCATACGACCGAGGCACACAGGGCCAACACCCGGCATCATGGTGTGGGGAGCGATCTCCTACACTGGCCGTACACCACTGGTGACCGTCGAGGGGACACTGAATAGTGCACGGTACATCCAAACCGTCATCGAACCCATCGTTCTACCATTCCTAGACCGGCAAGGGAACTTGCTGTTCCAACAGGACAATGCACGTCCGCATGTATCCCGTGCCACCCAACGTGCTCTAGAAGGTGTAAGTCAACTACCCTGGCCAGCAAGATCTCCGGATCTGTCCCCCATTGAGCATGTTTGGGACTGGATGAAGCGTCGTCTCACGCGGTCTGCACGTCCAGCACGAACGCTGGTCCAACTGAGGCGCCAGGTGGAAATGGCATGGCAAGCCGTTCCACAGGACTACATCCAGCATCTCTACGATCGTCTCCATGGGAGAATAGCAGCCTGCATTGCTGCGAAAGGTGGATATACACTGTACTAGTGCCGACATTGTGCATGCTCTGTTGCCTGTGTCTATGTGCCTGTGGTTCTGTCAGTGTGATCATGTGATGTATCTGACCCCAGGAATGTGTCAATAAAGTTTCCTCTTCCTGGGACAATGAATTCACGGTGTTCTTATTTCAATTTCCAGGAGTGTATATTAACGGCCGTTATCAAAAAACCATCACATCAGTGTATCTACCACAAAGAAAACACGCACTTTAATAACTTTTCTGAGGAACTGACCAGACTGTTGCTTATTTCCTAAATCACCTTGCGATTTCCGTCATTTTCAAAGGCTACAAAATACAATACAAAAATGGTATCAGAAAATGTGATAATATGTTACATTTGACCATTGTTTAGAGACAAATTATAAAGAGTAGGCCAGTAGACTATGGTTTTTTAGTTTACCAGTGCTATGTCGTAGCTGTGTTGGGAAAGTACCAGAGCCCCAAGCGCTAATGCTCAAATCGTTATAGGTACTGAAAGCTGGCTAAAGCTGAATACAAGCTCAGCCGAAATTTTTGCGAAGAACCTAACGGTGTTCCGAAAGGATAGGCTAAACACTGTTGGCGGTGGCGTGTTTGTTGCTGCCAGAAGCAGTTTACCTCGTCGCCAAATTGAAATAAAAATTTCCTGTGAGTCAGTATGGGCAGAGGTCATTTTTGGCAACCGGAATAAAATAATTGGATCATTTTACCGACCTCTCAATTCAGATGATACAGTTGCTGAAAAGCTCAAAGAAAACTTGAGTTCGATTTCAAACACGTACCCGACTCATACGACAATAGGTGGTGGTGACCTTAATTTACCCTCGAATTGGCGAAAATAGATGTTTAATTCCAGAGGTACGCATAAAATATCATCCGACATTGTCCTAAACACATTCTCTGAAAATTCAGTTAGTTCATGAGCCCACGCGAATAGTATACGGTTGTGAAAACACACTTGACCTCTTAGCAACAAATAATCCTGAGTTAATAACGAGCATCAAACCCGATTCAGGGATTAGTGAACACAGGATTGTCGTAGTGAGATTGAATATTGCAATCCCCAAATCCTCGAAAAATAAGCGAAAAATATACCTATTCAAAAAAGCAGATAGAAATTCACTTGACGCTTTCCTAAGAGACAATCTCCACTCATTCCAGATTAATAATGTAAGTGTAGACCAGATATGGCTTAAATTCAAAGAAATAGTATCGGCAGCGATTGAGAGATTTATACCAAATAAATTAACAAACGACGGAGCTAATCCTCTTTGGTACACAAAAAGGGTTAGAACACTGTTGCAGAAACAACGAAACAAACATGCCAAATTTAAACAGATGCAAAATCCACATGATTGGCGATCTTTCACAGAAGCTCGAAATTTAGCGCGGACTTCAACGTGAGATACCTATAACAGTTTCCACAACGAAACTTTGTCTCGAAACCTGGTACAAAATCCAAAGAGATTCTGGTCGTATGTGAAGTATGTTAACGGCAAGATACAATGAATGCCTTCTCTCCGCGACAGCAATGGAGATACTATCGAAGTCAGTGCTGCCAAAGCAGAGTTACTAAACACGGCCTTCCGAAATGCCTTCACAAAAGAAGTCGAAGTAAATATTCCAGAACTCGAATCGAGAACAGCTGCCAACTTGAGTAACGTTGTAGTGAAGCAACTTAGATCACTTAATAAAAGCAAGTCTTCTGGTCCAGACTGTATACCAGTTAGGTTCCTTTCAGAGTATGCTGATGCATTAGCTCCATACTTAACAATCATATACAACCGTTCGCTAGACGAAAGATCCGTACCCAAAGACTAGAAAGTTGTACAGGCCACACCAATATTCAAGAAATGTAGTAGGAGTAATCCACTAAATTACATGCCCATATCGTTAACGTCGATTTGCAGCATGATTTTAAAATTTTAATTAATATTGTGTTTATACTGGTTGCTGGTGAGGAGGAAAGTTAGTTATTAGTATTTTATTAATGATCTCATTCATAAGCAGCCATATCACAGTCATCACAGTCGCTCAAGAAAGTTATAATTAAGCTTTACTTGTTTAATCAGAATCGGACGATGACTCTCCTTGTCCGCAGTCTCGATGATTCGAAGCGATCTGCAATCCTGTGTAAATGATTTATCTTGGTTTTCTTGCGTTGCGTAGTCAGTCGGGAAACCTCAGATCAAGCCGAAAGTTTGCTTTTTTATCCGATTAAATAATTGAGCTCTTGGATCTAATAATTGCAGTATCGTTTTCAATTCATCGGAAGTTCCCTTCTGATTACCAACGAAACGACACCTCCGTGCAAATTTCCAATTACAGAATACATATATAATGAAATTCCCTACACACCTTTGATGTAAATGCTCAGTATTATTTTCTTGTGTAGCACACAATATATTTTCAGTCTCTTTCTTCCAGTAATCTCGATAGCAAAATTCCAATTATTCTATGCGGCTATTCGGCACGGAGAAGATCCTAGAAGTCCTCTCAACACACCAGAGAGAATATTACAAAGAGTAATTATGCGCTCATGGAATAGTAATAGTACTGTCCTACGTTGCGCATCGATTCTGCGAGTATATAGATGGTCAAGTAGGAAACGTAATTCACCCATTCTATGAGTGAATAATTAGTAGAATATAAAGAGATATTTGTAGACTTAGAGAAAGCTTTTGACAATGTTGACTGGAATACTCTCTTTCAAATTCTGAAGGTGGCAGGGGTAAAATACAGGGAGCGAATGGCTATTTACAATTTGTACAGAAACCAGATGGCAGTTATAAGAGTCGAGGGGCATGAAAGGGAAGCAGTGGTTGGGAAGGGAGTGAGACAGGGTTGTAGCCTCTCCCCGATGTTATTCAATCTGTATATTGAGCAAGCAATGAAGGAAACAAAAGAAAAATTCGGAGTAGGTATTAAAATCCACGGAGAAGAAATAAAAACTTTGAGGTTTGCCGATGACATTGTAATTCTGTCAGAGACAGCAAAGGAGTTGGAAGAGCAGTTGAACGGAATGGACAGTGTCTTGAAAGGAGGGTATAAGATGAACATCGGGTGATACTGAGGGAATTAGATTAGGAAATGAGACACTTAAAGTAGTAAAGGAGTTTTGCTGTTTGGGGAGCAAAATAACTGAAGATGGTCGAAGTAGAGAGGATATAAAATGTAGACTGGCAATGGGAAGGAAAGCGTTTCTGAAGAAGAGAAATTTGTTAACATCGAGTATAGGTTTAAGTGTCGGGAAGTCGTTTCTGAAAGTATTTGTATGGAGTGTAGCCATGTATGGAAGTGAAACATGGACGACAAACAGTTTGGACAAGAAGAGAATAGAAGGTTTCGAAATGTGGTGCTACAGAAGAATGCTGAAGATTTGATGGGTAGATCACATAGCTAATGAGGAGGTATTGAATAGGATTGGGGAGAAGAGAAATTTGTGGCACAACTTGAGTAGAAGAAGGGACCGGTTGGTAGGACATGTTCTGAGGCATCAAAGGACCACAAATTTGGCATTGGAGGGCAGTCTGGTGGGTAAAAATCGTAGAGGGAGACCAAGAAATGAATACACTAAGCAGATTCAGAAGGATGTAGGTTGCAGTAAGTACTGGGAGATGAAGGAGCTTGCACAGGACAGAGTAGCATGGAGAGCTGAATCAAACCAGTCTCAGGACTGAAGACCACAACAACAACAACCGTATGTTTTTGGAGCCGTGCACAATCTTATTACTATCAAGACGTCCTTGCGTCGAATTACCATTCTCATCGTTGATTTCATTGAAGCTACTGCTTTGATTTATGCTTGGCAGAGTAAAGTTTCAGATCATCACACTTCTTCAGTGGTGTAAGGGGTTCAGCGGTATACAACTCCACAGGATCTTATGCAATGCAGGAATGACACATTGTTAATGATAACCTTCCGACGAGATAATGTGAAGGCCGGAGGCAGATGCTGTTTTAGAGGAGCTGTCTCTCACTTCTTTTCATTCCACACTCACTTGTACCCATACAGATACGACTGTCTCGACTCCTCATAACAATTCGGCGGAAGGCAACAGCATCATATCGCATACTGTAGACATGTATTTTGCATAGAGCATCGAAGCGAGATTCCTGCACGAAGGTAATCCTCACTGGCTGACAGTAGGACTCATTTTGACGACGGTAGACGATAGATTGAGGTACAAACCTATTTCACACTTCTTACGGAATCTCTGTAGGAGTACGAAGTACCTATCTATGCTTACCGTGTGCGAGTACCTACACTTCATTCGTCAAGGATTTCAGAATGTGACCGCTTAAGTAGTTGCAACACACTCATGATTTCGAACGTTTTCGAAACTTTCTTGTTTACTCTTGCTCTAAAATGATGAGAGAGGAAAAGTTAATTGCTTACAACATTTTCGCTCTTCATTCAGTAAAAGTACAGTGTGAAACATGGCGTTTTGTTTTGTTACT
This sequence comes from Schistocerca piceifrons, assembly GCF_021461385.2. Lineage (NCBI taxonomy): Eukaryota > Metazoa > Arthropoda > Insecta > Orthoptera > Acrididae > Schistocerca > Schistocerca piceifrons. The sequence continues at coordinate 709,033,255 of NC_060139.1, read as the reverse complement.
TCTTTACTACCAGTTGTATTCGCGACACATTTTACTGGCAGTATTCACATATATCACTGAATGGACCAGGCAAATTATCACTGTCCGACACATATTACAAGAGATAAACACAGATGCGTGAAAATCAAACTGAGATGGTCAGAGAGAAGTGTCGGATGAGCTAGATAGCCTGAGGGGCAGAAGTAGATGGACTAATACGAGACTGGAACAATCGCATATGCGAGTCACGTCGGGTACACAGCTAGTGTTGTAGATAAAAATTAACATCACAAGTGAAGGAAACTGCAAAATAGTTACCGAAAAGTCCAAGGCAATAATTTATGGTCACGAAAACAACGTCGTTGTCGACGAAATAGTGCGGCACGCCGTTGGTGCCTTGTCCCGATGTGAAACATCCGCCATGGATCCAAACTCTAACAGCCTTCAGAGTATCGTTCTGCGACGGGGTCTGCAAATCCATACGCAGTTGTTACAGTTTATCATACAAATACGCGAAAGAAACACTTTTTCGTAGGACTGTACCGTTTAAATTTCTAACACCAGCAATATTTTTGGGTTAATTAAAAACAGAATATAATACTTACACCTGTCCATAAACATTGAGGTACAGACAGCCCTCGATTACGATCCCTACTCTTGAGTACTGCGTACATCTCCACGAGACCTTCAGGGCATCCCGAATCCCAGTCCATCCGTCATGCTGCACTGGCGGCTGTTGAAGGAACGCCACAATAGCTTAAAGTAGTTCCTCATTTCAACATAGCCTAGAGATTTGTCTGAAGTGAAAAGGGAGACGAACGGGCAGTATTAATACTGTAAATCAAAGCTGGCAGATATAATAAATCTTCATGAGGGCCTGACGTACTGTTGCAGTCCACACTTGTGTAAATATTTCCTGAGCGCTGAAAGACTCAGTATTTCACATTCTGGCACGATACAGTAAAACTTTAATTACGAAAATATCGCAACACCAAGAAGGAGCTATGTAATGGAAACGGAAGTTGGGAGGCTTCTCTCTACATCTGAAAGATGATACCTATTCAAATTTCGCGCCAATCGAATGACAATTTTCAGATTACGCTGATACAATAGCTCCTTACTTAGCAATCGTATACAAACGCTCGCTCTCCGATAGATCTGTACCTACAGATTGGAAAATTGCGCAGGTCCCACCAGTGTTTAAGAAGGGTAGTAGGAGTAATCCACCGAACGACAGACGTATATCATTGACGTCGGTTTGCAGTAGGGTTTTGGAGCATATACTGTATTCAAACATTATGAACCACCTCGAAGGGAACGATCTATTGCTACGTAATCAGCATGGTTTCCGAAAACATCGTTCTTGTGCAACGCAGCTAGCTCTTTATTCGCACGAAGTAATGGCCGCTATCAACTGGAGATCTCAGGTTGATTCCGTATTTCTGGATTTCCGGAAAGCTTTTGACACCGTTCCTCACAAGCGACTTCTAATCAAGCTGCGGACCTATGGTGTATCGTCTCAGTTGTGCGACTGGATTCGTGATTTCCTGTCAGGAAGGTCGCAGTTCTTAGTAATAGACGGCAAATCATCGAGTAAAACTGCAGTGATATCAGGTGTTCCCCAGGGAAGCGTCCTGGGACCTCTGCTGTTCCTGATCTATATAAATGACCTAGGTGACAATCTGAGCAGTTCTCTTAGGTTGTTCGCAGATGATGCTGTAATTTACCGTCTAGTAAGGTCATCCGAAGATCAGTATCAGTTGCAAATCTATTTAGAAAAGATTGCTGTATGGTGTGGCAGGTGGCAGTTGACGCTAAATAACGAAAAGTGTGAGGCGATCTACATGAGTTCCAAAAGAAATCCGTTGGAATTCGACTACTCGATAAATAGTACAATTCTCAAGGCTGTCAATTCAACTAAGTACCTGGGTGTTAAAATTACGAACAACTTCAGTTGGAAAGACCACATAGATAATATTGTGGGGAAGGAGAGCCAAAGGTTGCATTTCATTGGCAGGACACTTAGAAGATGCAACAAGTCCACTAAAGAGACAGCTTACACTACACTCGTTCGTCCTCTGTTAGAATATGGCTGCGCGGTGTGGGATCCTTACCAGGTGGGATTGACGGAGGACATCGAAAGGGTGCAAAAAAGGGCAGCTCGTTTTGTATTATCACATAATAGGGGAGAGAATGTGGCAGATATGGTACGCGAGTTGGGATGGAAGTCATTAAAGCAAAGACGTTTTTTGTCGCGGTGAGATCTATTTACGAAATTTCAGTCACCAACTTTCTCTTCCGAATGTGAAAATATTTTGTTGAGCCCAACCTAAATAGGTAGGAATGATCATCAAAATAAAATAAGAGAAATAAGAGCTCGAACAGAAAGGTTTAGGTGTTCGTTTTTCCCGCGCGCTGTTCGGGAGTTGAACGGTAGAGGGATAGTATGATTGTGGTTCGATGAACCCTCTGCGAAGCACTTAAATGTGAATTGCAGAGTAATCATGTAGATGTAGATGTAGAATGGCACTAGTAGCACCATTGTGAGGATGCAAATCTGATTGCCTTTAAATCTGCGTTTAACTGTAGTGGGCTGTAGTTACGTTTGAGAATGGACGTGGTAGGTTGATGTTAGTCAAGAATGTCTTTAAGGCGACAAGAACTCCTTTATCAACACCTTACCGTGTTCGAACAAGGCAGTGTAATAGGGCTATGCGATACTGTAAGTTACTTTTGCGATATTGCAGGAAGACTTGGCAGGAATGTGGTCACTGAACGCGACAGCTAGCAGCGGTGGCCACGAGAACGTACGTTCACAATAAGACCGGGTTCCGGGAGGCCAAATGGGGCTACAGAGAGGGAAGACCACCCGTACTCGGCATATGGCTTTGGCAGATCGTACTGCGTCCGCAGCAGTAATTTGAGCAGAAGTTGGCACCAGAGTGACACAACAGACTGTTACAAATCTGTTACTTCAGTGACAACTTCGAGGCAGACGCCTTCTAACGTGCATTCTACTGACCACTAACCACCGCCATTCCGTCTTCAGTACTGTCAACCGAGAGCTCACAGGAGGACAGGGTGATGTCTTTTGTGTTCCATGATGAAAGCTTGTTCCAGCTCGGTGCCAGTGCTGGACCTGTTTTGGTTACAACAAGTCCACTTGAGGGCCTGCAACCAGTCAGTCGGCGTGTTAGGCACACAGGATCCACACATGGATTTATAGTCAGGAGTACGATTTAGAATGACAGCAGGAGCACTCCCGTGGTTATCCCACCCATCCTGACTGCGAACTCGTATATCAGTTTGGTGATTCGACCTGTTGTGTTGCCATCCATGGGGATGTATTCCAACAGGATAACGCTCGACCACGTACCGCTGCTGTAACCCAATATGCGCAACACAGCGTCGACGTGTTGTCTTGATTGCTTGATCATCAGAGCTGTCTACAATAGTGCATATATGGGACATCATCGGACGACAACTCCAGCGTCATCCAAAAACAGCATACTCGTCTCTGTATTGACCGAGCAAGTGAAACAAGCGTGGAATTCATTCCCACAAAGTGACATGCAGCACCTGTACAACATACAGCACAATGCATGCACGTCTGCATGCTTGCATACAACATTCTGGTTGTTACACCTGTTATTAATGTAACAGCATTTCACCTTTTGCAATGGCTTACCTCGTGCTTACATTAACCTGTGTTTTTGCGGTTTTGACCACTCAAATATGTTACCTAGACAAATGAATTCCCGAAATTTCATTTCTCTACATTAATTTTCTTGCGATATTGCGACTTTTTCCCCACTGTGTAATTAGTAGGTAAAGCACTAGTTCACAAAGTAAAATAAACGGCAAGCAATATGGATCTAAAGTACGGCCTTACAAAAATAGATCACTGTTAACGAAAGTATTAACAATTCTGTTCGACGTCTGTCAAAGCACTAACTAAGGCTTACAATGAGGTCGCTGATAATGAAGATTTGAGTAATCGATATCCGGCTGTGCAATATGCCCATGGAACTGAACAGTATGAGATTCAAAGCTAATGCGCAAAGTTAGTTTAGCAAGCACTTAAAGCACCAGAGGAACAAACGGAATAAATGCTGCTTTCATAAATCACAGGACACATGATAACACATGAGGCAAGAGAATGATAGCGTGCCTTAACAGAACACTGTTTAAACAAACAGTAAACACTTCACACACTGGCAACATGGGGCAAACAAAACGGCAGATTATCTACCATAGTAGAAAACAAAGAAACCCTTATGCACAACAAGGCAGCCATGCTGCTCAATGCCGGCCGCTGTGGCCGAGCGGTTCTAGGCAATACAGTCTGGAACCGCGTGACCGCTACGGTCGCAGGTTTGAATCCTGCCTCGGGCATGGATGTGTGTGATGTCCTTAGGTTAGTTAGGTTTGAGTACTTCTAAGTTCTAGGGGACTGATGACCTCAGAAGTTAAGTCCCATAGTGCTCAAAGCCATTTGAACTATTTTGCTGCTCAATAAATAACAATTTTACATATATAATGTACGTTCGTCACGTACTGCGAGTATGTGTCTAGTTACCAAAAACAAAAAGGAATAAAGCACTTACCGAACCAGGATGGACGAATTTAACACTAGTAATCAGCCATCGCACTACAGTCCACTATACGTGCAGGCAACAGTTCCCCAAGCATGCTCACTTGCTTCAACGGTCAAGTAGAAGCAATTGAAGTTCTCAACTAGTGTGATGGCCCCAATAACACTATACAAGCGAGCACGATACGTTCTAGCAACGTTCGGCCAGCACGGAGGGCTAAGCCAGTCATTTAGCTTCTCACAAGCGGAGCAAGAACGTACGACTATGTTCCATCTGCGACTGCTGACGTGCGCCCTCTAGTGGCCCAACGTCCTCCCGTCGCCGAGCAACGGCAGAGAGAAGTTAGCGTAAGTAGAATCGGTGCCATCAAAGATATTACTCACGCACGGCAGAAATCGTTTCCTGTTAGTAAAGACCAGAGTCTAACACTGAGCCGACCACGGTGTGCCATAATTCACGCGTGTAGCGTTTGCGGGCAGCTGGTAAGCCAAGGCCCGGCTTGTCACTCGGGTATGATCGGTCCTTCTCGGAAGTACCCGGATCAGTGCGACAGTTCTTTTAGCACTGCCGTGCGGCATTTTTCGGTCAGAATAACTCTCTGAGTTCTGCAGCGTCGTGGTGTCAGCGCTATTTGTTCGTGGTATGATGGAAATTCATAGGTCCAGTGGCGGTTTGCGCAAAGAGAGGCAATCCAGCGATGTATCGTCGCAATCCTTATAAATGAATGGGAATGACAGATGACAATAATGAGAATTCTCAATTCCCATAAGCGAAGGTTACTGTTTATTTGCTATGAAACCACATTGCAGTACCATGAAGAAAGAATTTAAACATTTAGATGACAATGAAAGAGCAATGACAATGAAAGAGCAAAAAATTACAACGATCGACATACGTGATTCATCGTTCCGTACCTTAAGAAATTCTTTGTGCTACATCTCCATGCGTAGAGCACTAGATGAAATTGGAGATAGGAGCAGTAAAACTCCTGAAGTCGCACCCTTTATTCCTTTGTCAGCCGCACAAGTTTCCAATGGAAATGAAGGCAATGATGCAAACTTCACACACAACTCTAAAATACGTTGGTTAAGTCAAGGGGCGTGCCTAGAAGAATTTTCCGATTTAAAACTCGTTGTTGTTGAATTTATGAAGGAAACAGGAGTGGTAACGGAAATTAGAACATTTGGAATGGGTTGCTGACTTCTCATTTTAAGTGGACTTCACTGCACACTGCCTACAGTTGGACATTGCAAGGTGAGAAACAACTTAGTTCTGATACGATGGGATTGCATAGAAAGAAAATTGCATTGTAGAAGGGACACGTTATGACAAAGACAGTCCACTGACATTAAAGAAAGTGTGAGATTTGAAGAATTCATTGTGGCCTTGTAAGAATTGAAACGATAGTGTTATAAAGGTATTGAGGACACCATCAGTCTTACATCTCTTTTCGAGTCATTTTAGAGACCATTTGCTGTTTCAGTTGAAAGCACCCTGTACATGTGCCGAAATAAGTGATCGACATGCAGGCTAATTCCAGTTTCAGTGACAAATCTGTTTACGTTAAAACTTTGCGGTACGTCTACCATGCTTTCCTCAGGTAGATATCCCAAGTCTCCATAATGAGGTTGCAAAAGTGCCACAATAATTCGATCGCCATAGCTGTGTCAAAAACGTTTTTCGATTATAAAACTAAGTAAGTAACGATTACGGGCAACTTCAGTGTGAAACTCTAGGAAAGTGTCTGTGTCTGTCCTTTCGCCGACAGTTTGTACCAAGTAAACAGTATATTATGTCTTCACTGCGCAAAAAGTAATTAATCAATAGTGAAAATTCGTTCTGTGTGTGATCTATATAAAATCAAGTTGCATACAGTACGACTGCACTGCCATTTAAATGCGGCACGTTCATTGCTTTCATTTTCCCCTCGCTCATCAGCATGGCGTAGCGGTGGGGGTAATGTGAAGCGAGGCTGAGCGCTTTGCCACTAGCGTCCGGGCATCGCCCACGAGCCGAAATCTTGGACACTCTTCGTCTAACCTAACACTCACGACACTCCGTCTGGTTTTTGTTACCTACAAGTGATAGCACCACGCCAAGTGGCCAGCAAGTGACACTTCTGAGTACGATATCGGATGGATGTGGATACATAACATGTAACTTATTTTTTATGATAGGGAGCTTGTGTACACCACATTTGCCATTCTTTAGCTTCCTAAGGACCTTGGGCGGTATGCAACAGTAGATTACAGGACAGTCTATTTACTATTGTCTTTTAACATACAGATAGGTACCGTAGAATGTCATTTTCCGTTAATAACAAAACAATCCTATTAAACTCTAGAAGACCTACCCTTTGCAGGAAGAGGTCACATATCTACCCAACACTGTGAAGTTTCGTTCACTTCATATCGAGCCCAATTCACTAAATGTGAATTGTATGAAAGCTATACAAAATGTAATACATATATTATTTAACGTACCATGTAAGTCATCACACCTGTAGCTGAAGGGTAAACTGCACAGACGTCATAATAAAACGTCAAAAAAAAAAAATCACAACAGAGAGAAAGCCGATTCCACAGTTGTTACTACATCTGAGCCACAAACGGCGAGAATCTTCAACACATTCTCTTTTGAAGTAAAAGTACTTACGTTTACAAAAATATTCGCCTATAAGAAAGTCGTATGAAGAGTAAGAATGGACAGGTCATTAGCCTCCATAATTTTTACTTATGTTTCACGCAAAGTGCCTATCACAGTAAAAGAAACAACAGAAATACATCATGTTCATCTACGATATATGTGTTTATCTTCTTTCACTGTCAGCGAAGTAGCCTGAACTTATGCACATATTGGAAAGTTTTTCTTCATGAATAAGTTGTATCTTATGTCATTGAATCAGTGGTTCAAATGGTTCAAATGGCTCTGAGCACTATGGGACTCAACTGCTGTGGTCATAAGTCCCCTAGAACTTAGAACTACTTAAACCTAACTAACCGAAGGACATCACACACATCCATGCACGAGGCAGGATTCGAACCTGGGACCGTAGCGGTCGTGCGGTTCCAGACTGTAGCGCCTTTAACCGCTCGGCCACTCCGGCCGGCTTGAATCAGTGAAATTTGGCTGCTTTCATATTTATTTCACTGTAATTTATGTCCCTTTATAACTTAGTAATGCAGAGAACGCAAAAATATAACAGTTATTTTGTTATTTGAGTAGGAAAAGCTTTCATTATCCTAACGATGCACGCCACTGTCTGCTTTGTCATGACTTGGAGCTCTATTATCGCTCCAGCTGCCAAACGGTAACAACTTTCACGCCCAGGTACTGTCAGGACTGTTATGTTATACTGTGGTACAGACTGGAATGTGGAGTAGGAATCTTCAGAGTTAAACCACTTAACTTAATTTGTGGAGTAAGAAGTAGTAAAATATCGCCATTTGACTTATGTTTTCCTTGACTTCCGGATACCATTTCAGACCGATGTCGAAAAGGTTTTGTCTACACGGTGAACATTCTTGTCTCCGCGAGTTTGTGTTTGGACGCCATCCGTAATTACCTCGACATCAAGATGACACTACTTTGCAACCTTTCCTGTTGTTTCTTTTGGTATTGCAACACTAGAGGTATCGGATTTCAGTCCCCATCTGAGAAATAATGTATTCCGTTTACTCGGCACAGTTGAAAAAAAAAGGAGAGGTTGGCCAGTCACCTCGGTACACATAATATATGCCGGACGTTTTGTAAATGACCTCTGACTAAACATCCAGTAGACTGCTGATACTTGTACATGTAAAGAGATGGTGAGGAAGGCGGACGTTTTCAGGTAAAAGTAAATGGGTCTTACGACTATACGCGCTAACTGGGGGAAATTGTCATTTTGACTAAAGTATCGGCTGTAATAATTGAGCTATCAGTGTAACATGATCGTTGACCACGTTTTTTCTATTCCATGAACGCTGAAGAGCCGAAATCCTGCGTTATCTGGCTAATGTATATTCACCTGTTCTTACCTCCTGCTTTTTATCCTCTAACCAACCTACTATAGTGTGGAGAAGACTTCGACGCCTCAGAATGCGCCTAATCTCTTCAATCATCCACCAGAGCCCTGCCATTTCTCCAGTTAGTACGATTTATTTTACTTATTATATCCTTTCTGTGCAACGTGACTGGGCAATGGCCTTGCCGCAGTAGATACACTGGTTCCCGTGAGATCACTGAAGTTAAGCGCTGTCGGACGTGGTCGGCACTTGGATGGGTGACCATCCAGGCCGCCATGTGCTGTTGCCATTTATCGGGGTGCACTCAGCCTCGTGATGCCAATTGAGGAGCTACTCGGCCGAATGTAGTGGCTTCGGCCAAGAATACCATCATAATGACCAGGAGAGCGGTGTGCTGACCCCACGGCCCTCCTATCCGCATCCTCAACTGAGGATGACACGGCGGTCGGATGGTCCCGGTAGGCCACTCGCGGCCTGTAGACGGATTGCTTTCTGCAACGTGACTACCATAACACCTTCTCTGGAATAAAAACACCATCCAGGCATGACGTCATTCGTCATCGCAGCTGATGATGTATCTGGTAAGCAGGGTGCATGTTTCAAAAACACCTGTTACTAGTTATACGTTATTGGAAGTACAAAAGCACATTGGCTTTGTCGTGATGAAATATTGTGTTTTCTTTTATTTGGAATGCCTTTCCACACACACCGTTAGCCCAGTTTGATCTCTAAATGGGCTTAGTGCCTTGCACGTATTTACTTTAATCGGTAAGAAGAATCCCATTTAATACTAGAAAACAATGGCCGTAATCGTACTCACTGGAGCAATTGCCTTTACGTGTTTTGATCATGACCTCCGGCTTCCAAGCATTGGTTTGACTGCTGTTCGCTCTCACATGAAGTGTTGCCTCACCAGCACCAAACCGGTGTAATCGAGTTATTCTTATAACAGCTCAACCACTCATTTTGACATTTTTATTTGGCCCAATGCAACACACCTGGCTGACATCATTTTCGAAGTATTATCCAGGTTAATTCTTCATGTAAAACATATTTTATGCTTTAACATACATGCATATAGCGTCATTTATGTCATAAAATTTATCTCCAGTAGTACGTTGTATATTTTACTTTTGTTTATGATTACATTTTTATGGCGTTTGTCAGTTCCAGAGAAGTACGGTCACGTTTGAAATCAGCTGCACAGTTATTACCGATAGCCGACGAATAGATGGATTCTTTATAAATACTTACTTCGGATGAAATTACTTTGCCATGAACTGTGGAAGATGGAATGGGGCTCCAGTGCATATTTTTGAACAAAATATGTAGTACATGTAGTACAGTATGAGCTACGTCAATGAAAGCACCCGGCAGACATTGTTGTCACATGTTTTTTGAAAGATATACTTCCGTGAGGAAGTAAAAAAAATTCAGTCGTCCTGTATTCTGTCGGACATCAGTGTCATTCTTGAACTATATTTCGACAGCGTAACTCGTTACCTTTATCAAAAGTCCCCTGAAACTGTTCGATGAGCATCTGATGAAGATACCGAGTTACGCTGTCGAAATATCGTGCAAGAAACGATGGTGATATCCGGAAGAATATCCGACACTCAAGACATCAACAGATCACCGGGAAAGTATGAAGAATTATACAAATACAGAATTTGTTTATTATCAGTGTAGTCACTTTGTCAGCCTGCGAAATATTCCCTTTGCCGTCACAAATGGATTGTAATTCTAACAAACATTTAGTGGAGTGTAGCGCAGACAATTTTGCCTTTGATAAAAAAGGATACCCAGTGTAATAGTATAAGGACTGATAAAATTCAACACACAAGTTGGCCAGTCATATCGATGTAGATGCCAGAATCTGATCTGTTGAGTGTCGATGGAAGCACTAGGAGTTGAACCAGAGACTACAGACTCCTGTTCGAGAACTACTTGACCTATAGACTATACTGGTACGGTCTGCAGCTCTGCTGTTGTAGATGTTGAATAGGCACTCCTCTATGATGCGTGGCCTCTCCCTGAAGAAATCTGGCGCCACTGCGAAAAATAACCGCGATTAAATTAACTTACGAAAGATGCTAGTATTGAATACAGCAGGGTGAAGAGACGCTCTTAAGTTCATATTATACCGGTAATTTTAATAAAATAGTTTTTTTCTTTTTTTTCCAATGAAAAATAATTATTCTTGAAATATTCTGAGACGCTTGTATATTATTAATTACTGATTAATGGTGCAATGATTTACATTTTACTGTGGTGGTAACGTCTGCAAATACAGCTGTACATTCAACTACATATGCACTCCGGAAGTTTCTGTACGGTCCATAGCGCAAGATGCTCAGTACTGATACACTGCGTGCCAAACAATGTGAAACACACAGAAGACGTGGTTGGATGTCAGCGTAACATCGTACACATTCACACCACCGGCAGGCAATTAAATGATTAGACTTTCATTCTGAGTGACAGGTAGGACGGTCACCAGACAGCGCAAGTGTTGTTCACGGTTAATGTCGTTACCAGTAGGAAATACAAGGGCTATGAACAGCGTCACATGTTGCATCGTCAGTATGGAGTATGAGTATGGAGGATGCTGAGATGCCGAGTACACGTGTGAGTTAGCGTTTGTGAGGGTCCTCACTGGGAGGTTTTCATTTGGCTAGCTGGTCGAATCGAGCAATTTTCATATTTGTGCCTCCACAAACTGTCTGCGTGATTTTGAAATACTCCTGTGGCTAGCGGAATAGCAAAATCTGTGTCCAGTAGAACGTGTGTCAATCCAGGTTGGACATCAATTCCATCCCATTGCTAGAATCCAAGATATCAAGGACAAGTTGCAACATTTCATGACCAGCTGACCTCTGCAGAGGACGCAGCGGCTTAATGACACAGTTTCCAACAGAATCAGTGCCTGGATCCAGACTAGGGGGCTTCAACGTCTTACTGATAGGGGGATATATACTGCGAAGTTCTCCGTAAATGTATCTTGATTTTGTAAGCACTGAAATAACATCAGCCCATGAAGTTTCATCTCGTTTCCTCCTCCCCATCTGGGTGCTACATTTTTTGTATGGCAGCGTATCAAGGATATTTCTTACATTCAATTCGCACATCGAATGATGGAAAGATAATTTTACGTATCTCACAATGGGCGTCTTGATGTCTGTCGTCGTATCCTCATGATCCCATCACGAAATACATGATAGAGCCAGCTGAACTGACCACAGCCTTCCTCTAATACCGCTTCTTCAAAGTTACTGGCAAAGGCTTCCTCAAAACATTATCATTTAAATTCCCTCAGCATTTCAGCAACACTTTCGCACGAGCTATACTAATCGCCTACAATTCCGTCAACATATCTCAGAAATAATTTGCTGTACGCTGTTAGCCAAATTATAAGGACATCAAACGTAGAAGTATTCAGTATTCTAGAACTGGGTGCACTATAGTGTTTTAAGAGTTTTGTCTTTACAGATGCGTTGCACTTTTCAAGAATCTTTCCAAGACATCTGCGTCAAAATCACCTTCATCACTGTAGGATTTGCGTGACAGTTCTATTTGACAATCCCTGATGTTGTTATTAATAAGTAATCACACAATGTGACGAGCTAAGGAAGATGTTCAGTAGTTTAGTAATCGATAGGTATGGAGTTCTTTCTCTTCTTTGTACTCGCTATCTTTGTGCCATGTCGAACGGCGTGGTCGATTTCTCCGCCGCCAGAGAATCTTCTCGAGTCGAGCGTTACATTTGCGCTGCGAGAGGGTGGACGTTGCGGTCACGTGTTGGATTCGAGCACCGCCATGACTGATCTGGGGACAGGCTAGGACAAAAGTAATGAGTCTGCTGAAGGCATGGGAACTAGCGTCATCATCTGAGACAGGCGCCGCCATTACAGTGGCATACTGGTGCATGTGAATGAAGCGGTGCACAGTGTTGTGTGCGAACAGTGCATCGAGTGTAGCCTCTTGTAAACAACGTACTGCACGAAAGTCTGGGAAGACTGTGTAAGTAGTTGTTTGTATTTACGGCACAGTGCGACAGTGTATGCTGTGAGGCAGAGGAGGCATAATTGTACTAGGACAGGCTGTGGGCATGATAAAGTCTACTAAGCAGAAATGTTTCATCTCTATGAGAGTAAATAAGTTGGTTACTCCAGCCGTTTTAAGAGTTTATTGTGTTATTAATTATATGTGGCTGAGCCTGTGGCTCACTCTTGTTGCATGAAGACTTTGTTCCTGTTGCTTTTGTATGGAAGAGAAGTCACAATATTATTGTACAAGAAGTTATTCTGACGTAAGTGTGGATAGCTTGGTAGTGTTATGGGTAGTTGGTGCTTTAGATACATGTTGTCGGTGTTAATGGCGTAAGAGGTGATCAAATATTTCCATTGTAGCGCAATGCTGCAGCGAATGTGCAACCCAGCGCGACTCCGATACATATATACAAGGTGTTCAGAAATTCTTGTTACAGAGTTATAGGACTTGTAGAGGGAAGTGAGTCCATAATATTTTGAACAGGAACCCATGTTGAGAAACATATGTTTTCCATGCTACAGCCTTGACATTTATGTGGCCTCCAGCCAGAACATATCGTCATCTGGACTCAATATTTCGGCGGTCCACCTGGGCGCCATTTTCAGGTGAGAAAGCAGTTGACTAACTCGCTGTAACTGAAATCAAACACTTTTTTTTCTTTATTGTAATTTCATTTCCCTTCCCCAAAAGGACAGGGGAGGGCTGGCAGTGGCACAGTCCACCGCTCTTCAGCCTCGGGGATTTATAGAAAACTACAGGAAAGCGAACTGTCACATAAAAGTGGGATAGAAATGGGGACATAGAACACACTGTAAACTGAGATGATGGGATTTAAAATACACAGTAATACGGGGACATACACGGGGGAACAGTCAAAAAGTCGACATAAAGTTAAAAGAACACAGTGGCAACTTGAAGCACACTCAAAAAACACTGGAGGCAAAAACAAGTTAAAAGTCAGCCACAGTATAAAAAGTACATGAACAATCATGGACTATATACAGATCGAGCACACAATTAAAACCACGTCACTAGATGACACTGTATAACAGCACCGAGCACGAAACTAACGCAGCACACTTGATAATGAATAAAAACCTGGGTGGATCTACCAGGGGGGGGGGGGTCAAGGTGGAAGGGAAAAGGAGGCGAAAAGGAGGGGAGAGAAAGGGGGATGAGGTGGGGGACACGCCAAAGGAGGGATGGGGAGGGAAGGGATGTGAGGGGAAAACAGCTGAAGAGTAGGTGCAGGGACTCAGGTGGAAGGAGGGAAATCCACTCTGGCAGAAGGAAAGGAGAGGAAATGGGAGGCCATGCGTAAGGGGAGGGGAACAAGGCCTGGTAACAGTTGGTAAGAAGGGTAGATGTCATAGCAAAGTTCAACATCTGGGTGGGGGAAGCCCTGGAAATTACCCTGATGAACGAGATCGAGGATGTGGACGTGGAGAGAGGGAGGGATACAATGATAGAGGCACGACAACGAGCGGTGGGTGGAGAGGAAAGGAGTAAACCGGGGATGGGGGGGGGGGGATCAAGCCTGCAGATGGTGTAAGGGATGTGGAGATGTTGAGGGAAAAGGAGGAGGTAGGGGAAGGGGGTGAGGTCATACAGGAGTCGTGTGGAGGAAGGAAGGCAAGGCGGACAGCATGGCATTCTAAGACTTGGAGGGCCCCATAGAAATGGAGGGCGGGTGGAGACCCAGATAATGCTGGCATAACAGAGGATAGGGCAGATGAGGGGTTTGTAGGTGTGGAGGATAGTGGAAAGATGCAATCCCCATGTCCGGCCAGACAGGAGTTTCAGGAGGTGGAGGTGGGAAGTGGGAATGGGCTTTCTGTGGGATGATCAGGAGATGAGGGGTCCAGGTGAGGTGACGGTCGAGGGTGAGGTCAAGGTACTTCAGGATGGGGGTGTGCTGGATGGGACAACCACAAATGGTGAGGTAGAAATCGTGGAGACAGAAGGAGCAGGTAATGCGGCCTATGGTGATTGCCTGGAAATCAAACACGCCGTGGCGGCTCCATTACACACCGAGCGTAGGTCCACCGCACAGGCGCGAACTTAACTGTCCTTTAGCGCAAGGCACAACAGAGCACCGGTGGGGAATGTTCACGGAAACGATCATCTAAGAGCTGTGTTTAAGGAAAACGGTTACATTGATAATCGCATCCTTCGTGGTCTACAGACTGGACTTTGTGGAAACCAACAAAAAATATAAGCAAATCGGTGACGTTCCTACCTTTTACAGGAAGCATATCTTCAAAACTAGGAAGAATTTTAAAGAAATTTGATATTAAGAGTGTATTCCGTCCGCCAGCTAAGACAAGAGCCCTGCTGGCTCAGTGAAGGGTGATTTGGATTTGAGAAAGCCCGGGCTCTACAAGATTCCCTGCCATTGTGGGAATGCCTGGTCGAGGATCGATGCGTGCAGCATCAACGCCAAACATGTTTATTTCAGCCAGAAAAATCTACAGTAGTGGATTGTTGTCTTACTGAAGGACATAAAATGTTGTACGATGAGACAAATGTGGTAGCCCCTGCGTCATGGTATTGGGACTGTGTAGTGAAAGAAGCCATTGAAATCTGGCTATCTGACAATATCATAAACAGAGGTAAGGGATAGCCTTTATGTAAGAGTTGCATCCCTGTTTTGTCTTATATGAAGAAACAGCGGTCTTTGTTTCGATCATCAATAGCTGTCAGTACTGTTTGATATTGAATTATCGTTTCCACGAGCTTTCCCCAACAGTGCACTGTTGTGCTAGACGGCAGTTATGTTAGCGCACGGGCGGTGGACCGACGGTCAGTGTATAAAGGAACCGCCGCGGAGTGTTTGATTTCAGTTCCGGTGAGTTAGTGCGACGGCGTCCTCACCTGCAATGGCGGCCAGGTGGACCGCCGAAATATTGTCCAGATGACGATATTTTCCGGCTGGAGCCCCAAATGCATGTCAGCTGTTTGGATACATGCTTTGTAGGTACGTGTGTGTGTGTGTGTGTGTGTGTGTGTGTGTGTGTGTGTGTGTGTGTGTGTGCAGGTGCTTATGCTGGACTGGCTAATGTCAATTAACGTCTCTTCTACCCCTCTGAATTGGTTAGAGCCGCATTCACATGACTGTGTACACGTTTGCAGAATACATCGATATGATGCTTCTGTGTGGCAAAGCACAAGGTGATGAAAGAGCTACTCGTAGCCTTTATCAACATTGTTATGCGCGACGTCCGAATCCATTGCATTCCTTTCCGCTACAATTACGCAACGGCATCGAGAAACACTTTCACCGTCAGCAGGCATCACTGTGGTGTTCCAAGGGAACGCCTCACCCTCGAACTGGATGAGGCCGTGCTACGTCGTGTTGAAGAGAACCCGTTTGCTTTTGTTCTACTATATTACTTTTATTGTTAACCGGTTTTCGGCTTACAAGGCCATCTTCAGACATTTACTGAGTATTGTCACCAAAGAAGTTAAATGTTAGCAGACAATATTGGAAGAAAAGTAACACATCTAGACTGAAGTAGAAACATACAGCAAGTAACATCTTTGCAATGAAAAAGTAAAAACTAAACTGTGCATATATAAAAATGGAGTAGACAGGAAAACTTTTAGCACAAAATAGGAATAGCGTGCCTACATAACAGTTTCTATTACTAAACAAAACTAATAAAATAAAATAAAATTAGTACTAGACAAGGCTGCATCATGAGGTATGATACATGGAGAGCGATACACAACAAACTAAAAGAAGGGACAGTTATCAATGTAAATACTGAATGCATAAAGAATTAAGCAATATCAAAAGATAAACAGAAATAAATAAATGTAGGGAAATGAGGATGTTTGTTGGAACCTACAGTTTGAGAGTGTGGTGGTACTGCATTTTAACATTAACATTATAATGAAAGCAGTGGCTGTGTAACAGTTTTCATTAAATAAATGAGCAAAGTAAAATATGAACAGTATTTGATGAGACAACTACAAGGGGTGTTAAAAATGGACAGTAATACAAGTAGCAGTTAAAAGAATGCCTTAACTATTGAAACTTCAGTCTATGTGGAATACAAAGAGAACTTCAACGAAACAAAATAACTTAATGAATACAGGAAAATGAGTACCCTGTTGCAAATCTACCTACCAAACATGATTTCAAACAGATGTAGTATGGAAACGTTACGTTTCCAGATATGGTTTCCTATTCAAAATATTACGTACTCGCTCGCCTGTATAGAAGTTTGTAACGAGAATATCCGAACACTGTATAAGCTTCGACATATAGAAAGGGGTTAGTATGACTTTGACGGAAACTATTAGATCGCCCGTTACACATCAAGGTATAGCTGGAGGTTATACATAGTATTAATACTAGAAGAGGTTAAGTATTCTTTGGCATCGAAAGTTTTACAGTTCTTTTTTTTTTCTGAATATGGCCGGGTGCCAGACATTGTAAATCGTTATGTTGTTACTCGGTTGCACGTTACAGGGCCAGATTCAATTGTTACATGTTTGAATTTGTTCTGTTGTTGTTATAAGGTTAATTTTGCTCTTTATTATTTTAGCTCTACGTAAATTTATTTCGGGTTAGAGACATATGTATATGTTCTTCATGGTAAGGGGTTTACTATTTAAGACGCTCCATGAGATAAATGCTAAACTGAGGCCCAAGTTTGTACAACCCCCATCCTGAACCCCAATCCTGTAAATTTATGCTACATCTTAGATTAGTTCATATTTAACAAAAAGTGACATTCAGTATAGCGACTCAAGTGTCCGCCTAAGGTCCAAGCCTGTCAATTTTCTTAAAATCGTTAAACGACAATATTTTTTGTACATAGCTGCTTAGTCATTAAACAGTCTGATAGTGCTGCTAACCCTTTATGATTAATCTTTTATAAATACAGAAAAGATACTGGTTATATTGCGGTTAGTTTGGTCCGACGATCTACAAGTTCAATATACAATAGACTCTCGCTAATCCGGCCATTCCTGGCACATATGGGTGCCGGGTTAGCAGAAGTGCCGGATTATTGAGTGTCTGAAATTTATTTCATTCATTTATTTTGTAAAAATAGGGGATATAGTGCACTGTACTTTATCAAACCGAAGGATAAAATTTTAAAACACAGAGGATACACTTTATTAAATCCAAAAATACATTAATTTTCAAAGAAAACTTAGTCCTCGAGTGTATACTATACATAATTATACAGTCGTATCACTCATTATGAAACATGTCCCTAACTTTGAACTGTCGCAGTGATGACATGCGACGGTGGCGTGCTTTAACATGCAACCGCTTTACAAGCATTAGATCGGTACTGTATGTATCTGATTGTTCATAATGTACTTCAGGAAGACCTCGGCAACTTCAGCACAGGCAGTGTGAGAAATCTTCATGCCCTCTCCTAATGTGTCCTCTTCTTCATCACTTTCATCATTACTTTCTTGCACGCTTTTGATTATTTCATCTGTTAAAGTTTGGTCCGTATCACAGTTTTCCTCATTCATCCACTTAGGAACATCTTCATTATCAATTTCTCCTCCTCCTGGAAGGTTGTGGAGCATGTCAATGTACAAAGTAATTGATAATTCCGAATTGACTGGCTCATCGCTGTCACTCACTACTGGATCCAACTAGGCATCAATGGAAGGCCACAATTTTCTCCAGCTATTGATTATGGTACCGCTCTCCACTTTATCCCATGCTTCGGCTGCTTGGAAAACATCACATACGTTAATTGCTTTCCACCCCGTCAGCATAGTCTCGATAGAGTCGTTTTCACTTTCGTTCAGCAACGAGACGATGAGTGAATGTCGATAACGATGTTTAATTGATTCCAAAATTCTTTGGTCCATGGGCTGAATTAGCTCTGTCACATTGGGTGGGAGAAAGGGTGTTTGTATACCATCAGACCTTAGAGAAACATCTTAAGGATGACCGGGAGGATTGTAAATTAGAAGGATAGCTTTCAGAGGAAGCTTTTTCTTCTTTAGCTCTTTTCTCGGTGCTGGTACAAACGTCTCATGGAACCATCGAGAGAATATTTGTCTGTCCGTCCACGCTTCCTTCTTAGCGCAATGCTGCACTGGTAGAGTATTTATGTCAGTGTGTTGGAAACAACGTGGATGTTGTGGTTTTCCAATCACCATAAGTGGTAGTTTATCACTCCTATTTGCATTACAACACGTCAGTAATTTTACGCGCTGTTTCTGTTGTTTGTAACCACCAGTTTCCTTCTCCTTCTTGGCAGTTGAAGTTTTTGAAGGAAGCATATTGTAAAAGAGTCCTGTTTCATGAGCATTATACAAGGCATCAGGAGTTAAATCTTCTTCCTCTATTATCTTCCGTATCTTGCTTACAAACTCATCAGCATCCTTATCGTTAGTTGAGCGACTTTCCCTGTGACTTTCAGCCGCCATGTCATTTGTTCCAGCTTGATAACCAACCTTCGCTCGCTGCAAACAAGTTACTACCAAAAGCTGTTTGTTAAATGCAGCTGCCTTTTTCTTTATAATCGCGCCACTGACTGGAATTCCTTTACTGCTTTGTTGTATGAACCATCTGTAAACAGCTACGTCCAGTTCTTCATTCTCACTCTTTCGCATAACCTTCTATTCCCACAACGCACTATCCATTTGTCTTGAATACTGTCGAATAACATCGTCTTTCTTTTTGATGTCGTAAATAGTTGCTCGTCCATCATTGAACTCAGTGGCATGGTTTTCTGCAAAGGACCTCGATTTAACTTATCTAAAATTTCGAGTTTCTGCTTGAGATCTAGAGTAACTTGTTTCCTTTTAGGAGACATGATTCCGAACTGTAAAGAAAGCTACAATTTCAAATACAGTATATAAAGCATTGTTTAACTAAGCATCGTTGCGCACGATGATTCATTGTGCATGTGGTTTTGGATGTGGGCTGGATTACTCAGAGGCCGGCCTACTGCTTCAAATGGCGCTAAGCACTATTGGACATAACATCTGAGGTCATCAGTCCCCTAGACTCAGTACTACTTACACCTAAGGAACATCACACACATCCATGCCCGAGGCAGGATTCGAACCTGCGACCGTAGCAGCAGCGCGGTTCCGGGCTGAAGCGCCTAGAAGCGCTCGGCCGCAGCGACCAGCGCCGGACTACTAAGGGTCGGATTAGCGAGAGTTTGGTGTACTGCGTTCTTTTAGTCAAAATTATGCGAGAGAACAACATACGTGCGACATTACTCACAATGATTGGTATGTAGCTTTTGAGTCCACTATGTTAAACATCTTCAGAAAATTGATTGTGGTAGTACCTACCTGCTAACCTGCATCTGCTACTTGCAAGATATAGTGAGGAGATGAAATGTGTCATACAAGTTACCATTCTCGAAACTGCGCGGGTTCCTTGGAAACAAGTTTCTTTTCCTCGATGAATGGCATAATACATGACCTTAAAATATAATCTAAAATTCTGCAGCGGACAGACGTTAGCAAATTTTGTCTCTTGTTCTCTGTATGCGTTCTTCGATCATTTTTATAAACATGAACATCCTGTTTTCTTCTGCATTCACATAGACGTATTCCTCATTATGAACAGCAATTCAGTTTTAATTTGGCAATTCATGAATATACTACTACTACTAGTATTAGTAGTAGTAATAATGATACTAATAAATGCAGTTTGCAATAGGCAACATTTACAAGGACTGATATTTATAGAGCTTTGAATCTGTATAAACTCCTCCCAGAATACAGTGTGTCTGCTGTATTGTGACACTTTTAGTGGTGTTGTTGAGAGTAGTGAGGAAGGTGAGGCCCGCTCAAGACATGCACTACTATGGGGTGACGAGTGGTCTTGAGGAAATAAGTTATGTCTCTCCCTACTCGCAAGGTATGCAGCAAAGATTCCCAGGTGAATGCGTCCACACTGCACAGTCGTGCGGTGTTTCTGGACGGGTATGTTTCCTCCAACATGTATACTCGTTTTTATTTCACACTCCTGTTTTGCAGTGAATATTCGCATACCGTCTTTCTGTACCTTATTTCTGATGGTGACGCCGTAGCAGTTCAAAACTGACAACCGTAATGTCGAGGACAATAAAAAAAAATAGACGGATACTCCTGACACTATTCTTAACAGAATCCGGCCTTTTAACACTCCATTCGCCAATTTTCTGGCGAATCTTAAATTCACCAAATAACTTGTTATTGATTCTCTTACTGTTGTATCGTGATTCAGTTGGTGCTATAACTATGATAACCGTGTGAGGGATGTCAAATAGATCCCCTGAACCTCTTTGCATTGTGAACCGTAAGCGTGGATCCTGAGACGTATTAATGGACACTAATATGTGGTGTGTCTACCTGTCAGCTTTATGACGTTTGGGATTCTGCTGGAGGTGTCTGAATGTCTGTAGAGAAATATCAACCCATTTTAATTCAAAAGCCGAATCCATTGAAGGTAATGATGTTGAACGCTGATGTCTGGAGTGGGGTAGAAGCACTAACTAATCCTAAGTTTTCTTATTGGATTCAGGTAGCAACTTTGGGCAGGTTCAGTCCATTTCAGGAATGACACTGGTCACCATGTGCCATAGACGCTGATTTATGAAAGGGCGCATTTTTATAATAATACAACCATCGTCTCCCGTACTGCACAGTCCGCAGTTCGTGGTCTAGTGGCTAGCATTGCTGTGTCTGGATCACGGGGTCCCGGGTTCGATTCCCAGCCGGGTCGGGAATTTTATCCGCCCTGGGGCTGAGTGTTTGTATTGTCTTAACCGTCTCATCATTGTTCGGAAAGTGTCGAGACTGGAAATGGAAGGATTTGGAATTCGTACTCATGATTACGATGTTGGGCGTCCATCAAATCAACATCATCACCACCATCTACTGTACACAAAACACAATGCGGTGAAATATGCTAATGTTTTTCCAGTTTTAACATTTTCCAATGCACAGTAATGGGACCACACCCTAACCTCCGCAATTCACAGTTGGCCGTACACATGATAGGAGGTCGCGTTACCAAACCCGAATCCTTGCATCAGACAGCCATTGGTTAATAACATGATTCATCACTCGAAATCACTGCTTTCCCCTCATCAGCTGTCCAGTGGCTTCGCTGGACACTATTTAAAGCGTCACATAGCACAGATTACAGGATGCACGGCTTACGAGCAGCTGTTCGCTCGTTGTATCCCATTCCATTAAATTCCTATGCGCATTAACTATTCTAGATGAATTGCTGGTGGCACTGTGGAACTAAGGAGTGATTCCTTCTGCTGATTTCACGCGACTTTTTACATCCACTCTTCTGCATCGTTCGACGATTCCTGTCCATCAGTACATGAGCTATGCCTGTCTAGGTTTACCTGCGACTGTTCCCACTTCACAGTCATATCACCAACAGCTATCTAGGGCAACTTTACACGCGTTGAAACGGCTTCGATTGAATTGTTCCCCAGATAACAGTCAACAACTAGTTCGCGTTTGAAGACAAAAAGTCATCCTGACCGACTCAGTCTGCTGTTTCCGCTTCTCAGTTGACAAAAATCTCCTCGCGTTCTTTCATACTTGCGGACCCGCCTATCGTGACATATAGTGTCCAACTTCTCTGTACATAAACGTTTCAGGATACTTTTCATCGCATAGTGTACGTCACTCACGGAAAACATCGGTAACTAAGAATTAGTGCTTATGTTGTAAATTCATATTGATTACTTCCAGTTTTACATGCATTTCACCCTCACTGTACACACGTACACTACTGGCCATTAAAATTGCTACACCAATAAGAGATGCAGATGATAAACGGCTATTCATTGGACAAATATATTATACTAGAACTGACATGTGATTACATTTTCACGCAATTTGGGTGCATAGATCCTGAGAAATCAGTACCCAGAAGAACCACCTCTGGCCCTAATAACGGCCTTGTTATGCCTGGTCATTGAGTCACACAGAGCTTGGATGGCGTGTACAGGTACAGCTGCTCATGCAGCTTCAACACAGTACCACAGTTCATCAAGAGTAGTGACTGGCGTATTGTGATGAGCCAGTTGCTCCGCCACCATTGACCAGACGTTTTCAGTTGCTAAGAGATCTGGAGAATGTACTGGCCAGGACAGCAGTCGAACATTTTCTGTATCCAGAAAGGCACGTACAGAACCTGCAATATGCGGTCGAGTATTATCCTGCTGAAATGTAGGGTTTCACAGGATCAAATGAAGGGTAGAGCCACGGGTCGTAACACATCTGAAATGTAACGTACACTGTTCAAAGTGCCGTCAATGCGAACAAGAGGTGACCGAGACGTGTAACCAGTGGCACCCCATACCATCACGCCGGGTGATACGCCAGTATAGCGATGACGAATAGACGCTTCCAATGTGATTTCACCGCGATGTCGCCAAACACAGATGCGACCATCACGATGCTGTAAACAGAACCTGGATTCTTCCGAAAAAATGACGTTTTGCCATTCGTGCACCCAGGTTCGTCGTTGACTACACAATCACAGGCGCTCCTGTCTATGATGCAACGTCACGGTTAACCGCAGCTATGGTCTTAGAGCTAATAGTCCATGCTGCTGCAAACGTCGCCGAACTGTTCGAGCAGATGGTTGTTGTCTTGCAAACGTCCTCCATCTGTTGACTCAGGGATCGAGACCTGGCTGCACGATCCGTTACAGCCATGCGGATGAGATGCCTGTCATCTCGACTGTTAGTGATACGAGGCCGTTGGGATCCAGCACGGCGTTCCGTATTACCCTCCTGAACCCACCGATTCCAAATTCTGCCAACAGTCATTGGATCTCGACTAACTCGAGCATCAATGTCGCGATACGATAAACCGCAATCGCGATAGGCTACAATCCGACCTTTATCGAAGTCGCTAACGTGATGGTACGCATTTCGCCTGCTTACACGAGGCATCAAAACAACGTTTCACCAGGCAACGCCGGTCAACTGCTGTTTGTGTATGAGGAATCGGTTGGAAACTTTCCTCCTGTGAGCACGTTGTAGGTGTCGCCACCGGCGCCAACCTTGTGTGAATGCTCTGAAAAGCTAATCACTTACATATCGCAGTATCTTCTTCCTGTCGGTTAAATTTCGCGTCTGTAGCACATCACCTTCGTGGTGTAGCAATTTTAATGGCCAGTAGTGTGTATCATATCAGACCGTTATCACGAATTCTGTTATGTATTACTTTCACTACTGTAGTACGACGTTGGAGATTGTTCTAGCGACGTATCGGGGCATTTTTCTGCAGTGGTTTTTAGGAAAACCTAAATCCCAATAGCCGAATACAGGCTAGACATCATAATTTTGAGACGTTGTTGCTGTAAGCTGGTATTCTTCCACTTGTTTTGAAGTTCGTATATCTCTGTGGCTTGTTCTCAGGAGTTTGATATTAGAGGGATACATTCTTAAAAGAGCAATGTGAGCCATTTGCCTGGAAACGAAGATCTTCCGTGGGTGGTTTTGCATATGGGACGCCTTCGAACTTGAACATGGGCTTCCCTGTGTACGTCTCTGCCATGAGGCCCCTGAGGGTACCTTCTTGTGTGTCTACTGTTACATACTCTTGGGCCTGAAATCAAGAAGAGGAAAACATTAGCATAAAAAGAACGTAACAATACTGATAAGCAAATAAAGTAAAGAAACTACTAAAATCAAGTGTAATACTTCGGAAACATTGCCATTAACAATCCCATACTACTAGAAAAACAAAACAATTACATCAACACAATTTAAAGAATGAAAAATAATAAGGCTTCATATTTTGATGCAGCAATAACTCAACTATGGATCACACTTCAGGAGAAAAATAAGAGTCGTGCCTAAGGCCATATTCAATACACAGCGTAAATCGCCTAAAACTTGCACCGCAAATATTACGGAAATGCAATGGGCTGTCGATATTCGGCTTACACAGAATGGATTGGTTGTGTGGGGTTCGTATTTTTAACAAATCAACAGATTCTAATAATACTTCGAAAGTGAACTTTTGTGCAGTCATACAATTTTTTAAATGGAAAAATTCCTATTGTCACTAACAATTTAAAAGTACAGTAAATTAGAACGTCAGTGGTGTTTGTTGCAGGACTGAAGGTGCGAGTTGCTTACGAGATATCGTATTCTGAAAAGTTCCCACACCGACACTTGTGAATTACCTTTGATAGCAAACACTAGAGAATAACACAATTGTGTACACTAGTTACGTGGATTCTGACCAGTAACGAGACGACTTGCCATCACAGGTTGTGTTCAAAATGAACGCCGGCAGCGGCAGTGCACGCATCCAATGTGATACGGAACGACTGCTGCACACGTGCTAGCATTTCAGCGTAGATGTCAGAGCAGGCTGCAGTAATATCGACTGGTGTAGTTGGTATGTCCTTGCAGACAGCGTCTTTCAGCTTTCCTCACAGAGAAAAAGGGTACAGACCTCAAATAAGGGGAATAGACCGGACAAAGTACAGCTCCTCTGTGTCCATTTCAAAGATTTGGAAACAGTTCGTGAAGACATGCTGTGGTACTTCGTGCACTATGGGCTGGGCAGCCATCATGTTGGTACTAGGTACACCACATGTTCACACTCCATGGACGTTTACATTCCACCTGACAAAGCCTATGTGGATTCTCAACAACCAATAGCGCTTGTTGCGGCGGTTTACCTAATCACGACTGATAAATCTGGCTTCACCACTAAACAAGACACACGATACATCTCGAATATCCTTTCGTAATGTCCATGTACAGAAATTAGAACGATACTCTTAATCGTTTCCATGCTGCTCTTGATGGAGAACGATATATGGGGATGGAACATATGTCGACGGAGAATGCATAGGACACTAGCCCAACTTATGCCACTTCCTCTGCGATTGCGCGGGAGTTAACATGCTAATCAACTGTAGTGGTAGCAAGAACATGAACATTAGTTTCCCCCTTTTATGTGTCGCATGTTTCCTTCTGTTATGTTGTCTAAGTGTTGCACTATCACTTTCACGTTGATAAATAACTGCCGAGATGGTTGACGTCTATTGGGATATCTTGTTGTGTGCGACTTACAAGAACGTATTGCGTTTTTCCTACACTCTCCGTACGCCATGAGCATGTCGGCTTTTTCTGCATTGGTAAATCCTATCGTCCATTCAGGACCTACTGCTTGGACTGTCACACACTGACTAGCAAATCGCACTGCACTTAAGGAACACAGAAGCACACTGTAAGGAATCATAACGACGCCATACCTAGTAGCTACACAGGTTTAATGGCAGAAACATGCGTCATCGTGGTAACTTGTCAAAACGCGATATCTCGTAAATGACTCCCACTTGACTCCCTCAACAACACTAGTGACATTATAATTTAAAAATGGTTCAGATGGCTCTGAGCACTATGGGACTTAACAGCTGTGGTCATCAGTCCCCTAGAACTTAGAACTACTTAAACCTACCTAACCTAAGGACATCACACACATTCATGCCCGAGGCAGGATTCGAACCTGCGACCGTAGCAGTCGCGCGGTTCCGGACTGCGCGCCTAGAACCGCGAGACCACCGCGGCCGCCCATTATAATTTACCCTACTTTCAGTTATATAATGTCAATAGGCATTGTTCTGCTTGAAAAAGTACATGTTTGCACACAGAAATACACCTAAGTATTACTGCAATCTGTGTATTGGGTAAGAATACTAGCCCCGAGCTACCAATCCTTTCTGTGAAAATTGAACGTCAATAGCACTTTCCGTAATATTTGGGATGCAGGTTTTAGAAGAAAGATCAGCTACAAGAGGATTGGGGGCTAGCGGTTATCTATCCTATATAGGAGAGGGAACACAACACGGGTAAAGATCGTTGTACAGCAGAGTAATTTAACTGTACGTGTTAATTTTTTTAACAAGTTCTACTATGTGAGCTCAGAACAGACAAGGCTAGCTATGGGCCGGTGTGGTAGATGAAGTCTAGACAATACATATCGCCAGTGTAACAGACGGTGGGACAAGATGCAAGCATTGTCACATAACCTCGGAGCGAGGCAGGCAGAAATGCAAACGTTGCATTGTGGCACATCGAGATAACACTACTTAACTTCAACACCCAAGCACTATGACAAAATCTAATGTAGGCAGAATGAACCACACTAATTACTAAATTACCACAGCGAGGCAAGGAGCTTTGGCGGGTGTGCTACACGATAGCAAATGTACTAATAGATGTAGGCTGAGCTCTTTACGTAACGAGGCTTTCGGAGCTCAAGGACACACTTCGTCATGCTGCCATTCTATCTTGTCGCTAAAGCCGGAGAGAATGCTAGTCTATTGACGAGAGAATGGTAGTCTATTGAGTTTCAGTGAAACAACAACAAGCTCATAGATGACGGTCTACTGAGATGCAGCCAGCCTCATTATACGGCAGCTGTGTATTCTGTTGCTGCCTACTGGGACATCGCACATGAAAAGAATGGCGTACAGCCAGCTGTCATTCACTATTGGTCATCGGGGATGATATGGATACTGATCAGGTGCTGTGCGTCTGCACAGGCTCCTGGCCGAATCTTGAATATCGGCTGTAGGCTTGGTCAATCCGTTGATCTGTAGGGAATGACCAGAGCCTAGTCTTCACGGCAGCAGGCATCCTGGACCAGAGTCAGTAGTTTCCACCTGAGCACATTGACACGCTGTCTTCGAGAGCGCTGAGGTGGAAGCCACACTACATGATGGAATGTTTCGGCGGGTGATGCCTCATCCTTCTCCCGCACCCGCCAGCACGACACTTGAGCGTGTCACCGATCTGTGGGATGACTCACGACTCGCTGACAAGGCATGAAAACGTCTTCACTGTAAATGCATTTATGTCTGGTCGCCAGCCACAGCTCTGAAGATCTTATAACTCCATGTACGTTACACGATAAATAAATGTTGTATCAGATGTCACTTGCGCCTCCACTCAGGAAGTGGACCACTTACCTACACTCCATGCTCATCCTCCTCTTCGCTTCGCAATGCCGCTTCCCGTGTCACAACGTTGGTGCCAGGAAATGGTCGCAACATTGGTGTCTAACTGGCTGTCACCTACAGACTTCGATGGCAGTGAGGCTGTGTCTGCAGCATCGAATGTCGTCTGGCAATACCAGCACAATGTGGTGTGCTGAGTGAATTATTTCTTTGCTGAATGCGTTTTCATTGAATATGTATATATAATTTGGTCCATGTCAAATTGCAGAGACATCAGTAGCAGCCTTAACGTTCACTTGTTAAACCACAAGAGCCTATGTATTTGTTATTGTTTAGGGATGTGTTAAGGAACAACAGGGTGGTGTAAGTTTTGAAAACCTGTCAGAGCATGAATTGCCATGCAGAAAAGCTTCGTCATTCATGTATAACACTTGTAGACTATTTGGGCGTTTGCCACAGGATTGTTCTGGGTCCCTTTGAGAAAGATTACATTAGATTAGATTAGATTAGATTAGTACTTGTTCCATAGATCATGAATACGACACTTCGTAATGATGTGGAACGTGTCAGGTTAATAAAAGGTGTCTATACAAGATATTACATTACACATAATATTACATGACACTTAATACTTTTTTTGTGGGGGTTGGGGAAATTACCCACTTACTATATCCAAAAATTCATCTAATGAGTAGAAGGAGTTGCCATTAATAAATTCTTTTAATTTCATTTTAAATGTTATACATCGAAAGTATTAGTGTCTAATTGTTAAAGATATGCAACGTCTGCATTTCACAGTACCTGAATAGCACTACATAATGTTCTTCGGACATGCATGCATGACCGAAAGAACAGATATTCGTAAATTTCGGGTATGATTATACATTAGCTGTGGAAATGATTAGGAACTTATGAAAATTTCTGCCAAACTAGGACTCGAATCAAAATTTCCCACGTATCGCGAGCTGTCATGTTAACGGCTTGTTTCAGAAAATATCGTTCTTATGAAACACAACTAGCTCTTTATACTCATGAATTAATAAGTGCTATCGGCAGGGGATGTCAAATTGATTCCATATTTTTAGATTTCCAGAAGGCTTTAGACACCGTTCCTCACAAACGTCTGCTAACCAAACTGCATGCTTACTGAGTATCGCCTCAGTTGTGTGACTAGATTCGTGATTTCCTGTCAGAAAGGTCACAGTTCGTAGTAATAGGCGGAAAGTCATCGAGAAAAACAGAAGTAATATCCGGCGTTCCCCAAGGAAGTGTTGTAGGCCCTCTATTGTTCCTGATGTATATCAACGACATAGGAGACAATCCGAGTAGCCGTCTTAGATTGTTTTCAGATGAGTACTAAAAGAAATTCGCTAAATTTCAGTCTCACAAATCTAAAGGCTGTAAATTCAACTAAATACTTAGGGATTACAATTAAAAATAACCCAAGCTGGAACGATCACATAGATAATATTGTGGGTAGAACAAACCGAAGACTGCGATTCATGGGCAGAACACTTAGAAGGTGCAACAGGTCTACTAAAGAGACTGCTTACACCACGTTTCTCCGCCCTTTTCTGGAGTATTGCTGTGCACTGTGGGATCTACATCAGGTGGGACCGACGGATTACATCGAAAAAGTACAAAGAAGGGCAGCTCGTTTTGTATTATCGTGAAATAGGGGAGATAGTGTCACAGACATGATACGTGAATTAGAGTGTCAATCATTAAAACAAAGGCGTTTTTCGTTGCGACGGGATCTTCTCATGAAATTTCAGTCACCGGCTTTCTCCTCCGATTGCGAAAACATTTTGTTGGCACCCACCTACATGGCGAAAAATGATCATCACGATAAAGTAAGAGAAATCAGGGCTCGCAATTAAAAATTTAAGTGCTCCTTTTTCCCGCGTGCCGTTCGAGAGTGGAACGGTAGAGAGACAGCTTGTAGGTGGTTCATTGAACCCTCTGCCAGGCACTTTATTATGCATAGTAGAGTAATCACGTAGATAGATGCAGGTTATCTGTACACGCCTTCTGGACTGACCCAAACCTACATGTATCAAAGCGTTCACGTCCTATACTCGCATACTTTTCATGTGTTTCAACACGGTGAGAGAAAGTGTTATTCTCGGCTTGTTTGCTTTCCTCGGCATGCAATACAAGTCTACAATGTCTGCATTTCACAATTTATGAATGTCCGCCCCCGGTAGCTGAGTGGTCAGCGCGACAGAATGTCAATCCTAAGGGCCCGGGTTCGATTCCCGGCTGGGTCGGAGATTTTCTCCGGTCAGGGGCTGGGTGTTGTGTTGTTCTGATCATCATCATCTCATCCCCGTCGACGCACAAGTCGCCGAAGTTGCGTCAAATCGAAAGACTTGTACCTGGCGAACGGTCTACCCGACAGGAGGCCCTAGCCACACATTTTTTTTTCCACACTATCTTCGGGCTTTTCCCCGCCATTGCGGCAGCCGATGACTGCAGATGGAGCGGGATCCGTAGAAGAAAGGATGTAATCATTTGTACGTCTAATGTGTAATCATATTCGCCATCCGCAAATAAGTTTCTTCAGTGTATAATTATTGTTTATGTATTGGGAGTGCAGTTTCCCTATTTTTAGTCATTGTTGTAAAATGGCAGTGGTAGAGTACGAAAACTCCACGCACACTACAGATAGTGTCAGGAATGAATTGCCACCAAGAGCAGGAACAAGAGGAGCTACACAGGCAGGTAAAGGTTTTACAAGCTGTGGTTCAGCAGTTGCAAGCGGGATATAAGGAGGCCCCTCTTTCGATCCATCGACAGCTACCTTAGTAACAGACTCTTCTGACAAGTCAACAGAGGACGTAATTGCGTTCATTGACAATGCTGAGGTTACCGCAAAAATGAGCGGTCGGTCAGACGAGATTGTTCTCTGTGTGGCTACGATTGACAGGCGAATAAAAGTCGTATGTGTTGTATCTCGAGGTTCTCAGTAAGGCGCTACAGTCTGGAGCCGCGCGACCGCTACGGTCGCAGGTTCGAAACCTGCCTCGGGCATGAATGTTCTGTGATGTCCTCAGGTTAGTTAGGTTTAAGTAGTTCTAAGTTCTAGGGGACTAATGACCTCAGAAGTTCCATAGTGCTCAGAGCCATTTGAACCATTTTCTTAGTAAGGCCGAAACATTCCAGCAGTTGCTGACGTTTAATGGTAACTTTATCAGAAACGGGACACC
Organism: Schistocerca piceifrons; assembly: GCF_021461385.2. Classification (NCBI taxonomy): domain Eukaryota; kingdom Metazoa; phylum Arthropoda; class Insecta; order Orthoptera; family Acrididae; genus Schistocerca; species Schistocerca piceifrons. Next base: position 709,002,468 of record NC_060139.1, on the reverse strand, counting down.
GGGGAATGTAGGTGGAGAAAACATCAGAAGCAGCCGTTAAAAGCAAAAGGGAGCGGTTCAACCATAGGAAGGAATTCTCAATAGATGTAACATTCCACAAATATATGCACAGACGAAATGCTGCATTTCGGGCTTTCTGAGAGGCGAAGAACACAAATTTCTGGTTGAAACAGACGCGCAGTTGTCAGCCGTCAGTCTGGACCTCGTAGGCAGAAGGAGAGTAGGACCCCGCGTCATAAATCGGGGGCAGCGGAAAATGGAAGGGTTGCCCACAAAGTAATGCTCCGCATTTTTGCCTCAGTCGAAAACAATGCTACGAATGCGAAACGTGACGTATGTAGTATTTGACGTCTCCTGAGAGAGCATGCCAAGATTCCGTCGCTTACAACAGATAATGTAGCTGCACGACAGTTTCAAAATGGCGACTGTAAGTGCTTTGCAGTAGAAGCAATGTGCCGTCATTTGAATTTCTCACTGCAGAGAAAGATGTTGTGGGAAATATTCACAAATGCTTGTGCAAAGTCTAGGGAGCATCTGCTGTTGACAGAAGTACAGTTAGTCGTTGGACACGGACGGTGTTCGACGGAGCTCCACGATTTGCTGCGGTCGAGGAGAGTATCCACGTCTGTCACACCTGACAAGTTCCAGCGAGTTGATGTTGTCATTCGCGAGGACAGACGCATTACATCTCGGCAGTTTTCGCTGCATCTGTCAATCAGCAATGGAAATGTGGATGCAATTATCCGCGCTCTTGGATGTTCAAAAGTGTGTGCAAGATGGTTACTGCGGTGTCTAACGATACATCACAAATCCCACACAAAAAAACATTTGTCTCGATTTGTAGCAACGTTTTGAAGCTGAGGGGGAAGCCTTGTCGTCCTGGATTGTGGCTGGTGAAGAAACCTGGGTTCACCATTTTGAGCCCGAAACAAAACGAATCCCCACAAAAGAAAAAAAAATCAAAGCAACTGCTTCCGCCGGTAAGGTCATGATCACCGTGTTCTGGCACTGCAAAGGTGTGATTCTCATTGATGTGATGCCAAGAGGCGGTACCATTAATTCAGATGCATTTATCTACACATTAACAAAACTCAAGACGTGCTTCCAGCGACTTCGGCGCCACAGCAACGCAGGGAGATGTTTTGCTGCAATACGATAACGCTCTGCCCCACACAAGTCTGAGAACTGCTGAACACATCGCAAAATACGGTTACACTTTGCTACCCCATCCACCCTACAGCCCTGATCTTCCCTCCTCGGACATCAATTTGTTTTTGGCCATTAAAAGATTCCATTCATGGGAGACGATTCGAGGACGATGAGGAGGTGATTCACACAGTGAAGCACTGGCTCCGCCACCAGGACAAGTATTGGTAGGGTGCGTAGATAAAACACCATTATTTCGTGTGTGTAATTCTCAGTATGTTCAATAAAAAACTATTGAAGAAAAACTGCGGTGCATTTCTTTCTGGGCAACCCTTGTAATACTCCTGAGACGTTCGGTATGATACGGCTCAGGTTCAGTATCTTCGCTAAAGATTTGCATGGGTGTATGGAACTGTACCATAAGTGGATAGTCAGCAATTATTGGACTAAATCCTCTTGACAAACACCACGTCAAAAACTATCTTTCGCAGTATACAGCGGATCTCAATGGGACATTGTTTCCATAGGGGGATACGACTGCACACGAGGCAATCTGACAAGGCGTGCACCTCACGAACGCGTTGCTGACTAAACTGCGAATATGTATGCCAAAGATTGGTTCCCATGATGAAGTACCAGCAGGTACGGGAAAGTTAGTCTATGCTTCCTTTGATACTGCATTACGAATCATTGTACGTGGTAGAGCCACTAAGGGAAAATTAAGAACTAGACAGAATGCATCGTTTAGCGCGCAAAAGCTTATAGCGTTTAAGTAATATTATTGGTGAATTTATGGTTCGTGTAAGCTTGAAAAATTTCGGCATGGACATGGTTAGTCTCTCGAAGGCCATAATGATCGCCGTATTACAGGTATCATGTGATGAAGATGTTGATAGATCGTGTGATGATCAGAGGCGCAAGTTAAATGTCGAAGCAGCAGCATTACGTGAAAATGAGTGTCATTTGCGAGGCAGATATCGCCAGGTAATGGAAGCTTTGCTGCTACAACTTATGGATTCATTTAACACGATGAGTCCTTTTCCAGCAACAACAGTAACCCAGCACCGTATACCTACAGATAATAACGTTCAGGTTTACAGAAAGCTGCACTGATAGCGAAGCTTCTTCGCCCATAATGGAAGAGTTAATAGATCAACAGTTAGTGGAACGTTTAATAGACACAGTGATAGTCCATGGCCGGCCGCGGTACCCGAGCGGTTCTAGGCGCTTCAGTACGGAACCGCGTGACTGCTACGGTCGCAGGTTCGAATCCTGCCTCGGGCATGGATGTGTGTGATGTCCGTAGGTTAGTTAGGTTTAAGTAGTTCTAAGTTCTAGGGGACTCATGACCACAGATGTTAAGTCCCATAGTGCTCAGAGCCATTTGCACCATTTTTTGATAGTCCATGGGGCGAAATATTGTCCTTGTGAGAAAACAGTCATGAGATGGTAATAAGAAGAACAGATATCCGATCCCCAATGTTACGGAAACGTTAGACAAGTTAGGACACTACCTTATAACAGTGACTCTACGAAGCTGCTATCAACAAGTAGAGATAGTACTGGAAGGCAGAGCGAAGACCCCTTCAGAGTCCCATAATGATATTATCAGTATAAAAGGACGTCATTTGGGCTGTAAAACGCGCCAGTTACGTTTCAAAGTTTATTAGACGGTAGTGATGGGCTAAGCTGTTTGTCTAGCGATTGGTTCAGCATGGGTCACCAATTATTTGCTAAGATAAATGAAAGTAATGAGCCTCCTCTTTTTAATTGAAGATCACTGTCCTGTATTCTTACGTTATTACAACATTTTTGGTAGAATTGAGAGGAAGACTAATAGTTTCCCATTACATTTCTTATATATTTAAGATTTCCGAAACTCCTACATATCTCCTTCAGTACAAATTAAAAATATCATTAGAAAATTCTGAATAAGGATTTGGGAATTATAAAAAGATTTCGTTCTTAGTAGTTATTAATAAATTTATTGAAAACAAAGTGAACTATAAAAACTGAATAAGGGGAATTAAGTTTTTACTACCTAAAATTGTCTACAGTTGTCATTTATAATCAGTGTGACAATGTATGTATAGTTTGACGATTGCTGCAGGTCCCCAGGTGACGGTTTGCTTGTAGCTGACTGATGTACCATCGAACTCCTTCCAAATTGAACATTTTACACTTTTTATGGTGGTAAATGGTAGGTGATTGGTTTTTCTTTTCATTTCCTTACATTTCAGCAAGGCAAAAGGACTCTTAATGAAACTGGCAGGGGCTGGATCTGTGAGGGAACCAAGACCACAGTGACTCATGAGTCACCTGCTGTCAACTCTGTACTAATTCGGGAGTGGTAGGGTAGCTAAGCACTTCTGCTACACAGAGCATCGACGCCCGCTGTGAACTGTCAGATGGGTCAACACGGTAGTTCCTTGCAAGATGTCTGTTCAAATCAGAAGCTAAATATAAGGGGGAAAAGTTCTTTCTACATTAGTGCAATGTTCTGTGGGAGTGGCCTTTTTTGCTTTCTATTCTTTTGATGGCTGAGAAAAGCCCCTTAGAACAGTCAAGTATATAAACTTACATATAATACATATATAGTGTATTTGTTTTCAGTAGAGTCTCTTTCAGAGTGAACACTTCTGCTTGCCTGGTGGTCCGCTGTTGCAGCAGCTTAACCTAGAACCTTCGTTCAACACAGTTGCTTGACGTGTCTGAAGAGCTATCGTCCATTTATTCCGAGTCACCAAATGCACACTCCTGAAAGGATCTGGAGCTATCAACTAGTTCAGGAGTTGATCGCCCATCTCTATTGGAGAGGGTTTTATGTGGTTTAAAGGTGAAAACTTCGTTGGTATATTTGTGTGATATCATTATAGGCCCAAAGATTACGCCAGAGCATGTGAAACGCTTGGAAGATATATTCAACTGGCTACAATCTGCACATGTGATGCTTAGCGAGAGTAGGTGCCAGTTTGCGCAAATGCAGGTCAACTACCTCGGTCATATAATTAACTTGAAATGTGTTCAAAGTGATCCTCGCCTTACAGAAGTGATCTGGAACTTCGCAATGCCACAAACCATAGAACAACTGCAGTCACTCCTGGAATCATGCAACTATTATCAAAAATTCGTAAAGAATTTTATACAGATTACAGAAACTTTGACTTGACTGTTGAGGAAGAGCAGGAAGTTCCAGCGGTCAGCAGAACGTCAAACACCATTTCAAGCACTGAAGGCAGCAATAGTGCCTAATCTAGGACTTAGTCGTTCCTTATTTTGAGAAGGAATTTATCCTCTCACATGAAGCCAGTAATGGGCGTTTGGTGGTATTTTGGACCTGAAGATGAATAGCGCAGGGGCGTTCAGTAACGTATGAGTCAAGGCACGTGAGAAACACGGAGCGCAACTATGAGGGGCGTTTGAAAAGTCCGTGAAGAAAGAAGAACTACTTACGTGTTTGTGGTAAACCTTTTTTTATTTTTCGACATAGTCTCCTTTTAGACTTATACACTTCGTCCAACGCTGTTCTAATTTGTTGATCACTTCTGAATAATAGGAATTGTCCAAGTCTGCAAAACAGCTATTAGTTGCTGCAATTACTTCCTCGTTTGAATAAAATCTTTGTCTCGCCAGCCATTTCTTCAAATTGGGGAACAAATAGTAGTCTGAGGGAGCCAAGTCTGGATAATAGGAGGCATGTGAAACCAGTTGGAAACCTATTTCCAATTTTGAGATCACAACTGCTGAAGTGTGTGCTGGTGCATTGTCGTGATGAAAAAGGGCTTTTTGCGGTCCAATCGCCTGAGTTTTTCTTGCAGCTCGGTTTTCAACTGTAATAGTTTTATCCTCTTCCAGATAGTCGATGACGATTATCCCTTGCAAATCCCAAACGACAGTCGCCATAACCTTTCCGACCGGAGGAATTGTCTTCGCCTTTTTTGCTGCAGATTCTCCCTTCGTAACCCATTGTGTAGATTGTTGTTTGGTCTCAGGAGTATAGTAATGTATCTATGTTTCATCCACAGTGACGAAACGATGCTTAAAGTGTTGCGGATTCTTCCTGAACAGCTGCAAACCAACTTTGCAACACTTCACACGATTCCGTTTTTGGCCAAGTGTGAGCAATTGGGGAACCCATCTTGCGGATAGCTTTCTCATGTCCAAATGTTTATGCCAAATATTATGTACCCGTTCATTAGAGATGCCCACAGCACTAGCAATCTCACGCACCTTAACTCTTATGTCATCCATCATCATATCATGGATTTTATCAATGATTTCTGGAGTCGTAACCTCCACAGGACATCCAGAACGTTCAGCATCAGTTGTGCCCATATGGCCACTCCGAAAATTTTGAAACCACTTGTAAACTGTTATAAGCGAAGGTGCACAGTCACCGTAATGTTTATGAAGCTTCTCTTCAGTCTCCTGAGGCGTTTTGACTTTATAAAGCAATGTTTAATCACCACACGACATTAATTTTCGTCCATGTTTTGACAATCACTCGACTTCCTTGATTCACACGAATGCCAAACACAAAGAAATACACCAATATGGCTGAAACGTGGTGTGCGTTCTTTCCAAAGATGCTACTAACTAAACATGACCTCGATACGCTCCGATGGTGCCATCTCTCAGACTTTGCATGGACTTTCCAAATGTCCCTCGTATTTCACTATTGACAAGAAAATATTGTCAGTGGTGTGAGGAATAGCGTACTTTCGTTGTTATTTATGTTGCTGTAAAGTTTGAGGTCGTCACAGATCATGCATGAAAATGGCTGTTGGGGCTGAAAGATCTGTTGAGTAAATTGGGTACTCAAACTCAATGAATTTGATTATGAGGTGATCCATAAATCGGGTTGGAAGACACAAATGGAAATAAATTTAGCAGAAAAGTTGGAGTACTGAACTCGCTAGGCAATAGTGTAACAGAGTAGCCGAGTGCAAGCGACCAGAAAATTTGGTCAGGTACTCAGGCAAAAACCAGCGTTGGTGCTCAAGGTTGAAGTGTTGCAACGGGTACTTGACTATGTGTTGGCGGGTCACGGAGGATACCAATCAGTCGACATGTGAGTAGTGGCAAGGTTCTGATGGAGAACAAGGAAATGTGACGACGAGCAATACTTGTTCATAAAGAGTTACTCTTAGTCATCAAAAATCCCCTGAAAGAGACTAGCAGAGCCGCTGAAACCTATTCAGATGACTGAAATGTGTGTTTTAGAAGTGTAGAATAGAACGCTCGCTGGAAATAAAGATGTACTGACAATTATAGACCATTTTTCGGGGCAGTTACTGATCAGCAGGCTAATACATAGCCCATGCTTTAGTTAATAGCTGAATAATTCAGTTTTGTGTGCTTGATAGCTTAGTTATAGATCAGAGTACAAATTTTGTATTCGACTTGATAAAGGAGTTATTTAACGTACTTTGTATCCGGAAGTTACATACAAGCTCGTTCGATCCGACAACTAATGGCATTATGTACCTAGTTCATAGGACATTCTATAAAGTGTTGTGATATCATATAAACAGCCATTATGAGGACTGAGTACACATTTAAAATACGTAGTTTGTACGTGTAACTTTAAAGCACATACTGGTAATAGTCTCGCACATTTCGAAGTGGTGTACGGTAAAGATATGCCATACTCTTTGATATAATGCTTCCTAAATTAGGACTAAACTGTGAATCTATTAAAAAAATTGCAGAAACGATATGGGAGGCTGTAAAGTGAGCTTAACCTTTGGAACGAAAAAAGCAGTTCACACAGTGTATGGGGAAGCTGCAAAAATATCGAGTGGTTCGATGGGTAGGAGTCACTAATACTTACACGCCTAAAGCAAAGACAAAAAAAATTCTTGACTCAGCAGGGTCCTTATAAAGTCATCGATGTAACTCCCGCAATGAACGTTAAATTACAGTTACGGAGTAAAACTCTTATTGTCCATGTAAGGAGGAGCTTACCACAAGTCAGAGATTATACTAGTGGACAAGCAGAATGCACGCAACAAGTAGTAATATTTACTCGCATTTGCTTAAGAGCTGTTTAATGCAGATGTTTTTCTATTCTTTTTCGAGTGTCTTCTGAATTTTAACCATTTATAACTGTATGTTGGTTACGTGTAATTTCTTAGTTTTGTTATGTAAATACGTTTTCAAAGGAGAGGGAGTGACGGAAGCTGCTTTTCTGAGGTGGCAGATGACCTGAAACATTCAGATGGGCTGTGATAATCCTGATATTGCTCCACGTCATCACAGGAAGAGCAATGGATATAGGTCGCATTAAACTGTTAGAGTCAGGTATGTTCTTTATCAACAACCGAATGTCTTACTGATCAGTCATCAAAGGATATTGAGGTTGACTATTGATGTGTGAGAAGTAAGAAACGAGGTCTGTAGACTGCAGACTGCATTCATGGAATTACATAAGGCAGATTAAGGTAACAAAATTCTCTCGGAGACGCAGAGTCAATACCATGAAGTGACGCTATCGTGTGGTAAACTTAGACCTCAACTGACACAAATCGCTGTCATAGTACCACAGGCGCTAGTGTGTAGGAAAAGAGGGTGGTTAGATGAACGAGGAAAAATTTTAGATACTGTAAGTAACAAAAATATGCAGGAGCAGAATAACACGAATGGGCAACATAAAGTGAGGGCACACTACTACAACCATGGTAGATTGGCATCTACATATACACGGCTGCTCTGCAAATCGCACTTAAGTGCCTGGAAGAGTGTTCATCGAACCTCCTTCACATTAATTCTCTATTATTCCACTCACGAACGTCGCGCGGTAAAACCAACACCCAAATCTTTCAGTCCGAGCTCTGACTTACCTTATTTTATTGAGGTGATTATTTATCCCTATGTATGTCGGCGTCAAAAAATATTTTCGCATCCTGAGCAGAAAGTTGGTGACTGAAAGTTCGTGAGAAGATCCCGCCACAAACAAAAATGCCCGTATTTTAATTATGTCCACCCCAAAACCTATATCATGTCCGTGACACTGTCTCCCCTATTTTCCGATAGTACAAAACGTGCTTCCCTTCTTTGCACTTGCTCTATGTACTCCGTTAATCCTATCTGGTAAGGATCCCACACCGCGCAGCATTACTCCAAATGAGAACGGACAAGCGTCGTGTAGGCAATATCTTTAATAGATCTGTTGCACCTTCTAAGTATTCTGTCAATGAAACGCAGTCTTTGGTTCACCTTCCCCTCAACATTTTCTATGTTTCCTTTCCAATTTAACCCACTGCGTAACAGAAAATCTATATACCGTATCCTACCAGTCCGGTCTCTCAGGCCCGTGTTGTTTAAATGGACATACATTTACACTATTTTGGCTACTTGTGATGTGAACGACTTCTGAGGTGTAAATACTTTTAAAATAATTTTATTTATTTAGAATTTACATTTTAAAAAACAGTTTTTATACTTTTACTGGTGGCTTTCATTCTTATTGCAAATTTGTGTAGGATATAAGGCAATAGCAGAATATTCCGAGCATACAGCCTTGGTGCACTGATAACATTTAATTTGACTTTGTCTTCCTTCTATACATACTATGCATATCTTCTCCTTTTCATAGCTGGTGGTTTTATTGCTCTCCGTGGATCCGGTGCTACTAATGAATTCATTTACATCTTTACCTCTGGTGTGACGATGAAAGTCTGACGTCTCATTCTTTATTGGCAGCTAGCATCATCCAAATTATGTATGCATTCATTACACTTACGTCGATCAAGCTGAAGAAAACCACCAGTAATGAGTGCCTTGTTTCTCTCTTTACACCGTAGCATCGCGTCTTGTGAACCATGGCGTCAACGCCGCTCTTTGTGGCACTGTGTGTCATTGTAACTTTAGGCTACTTTAGTTGTGACGATGATACCGTTGGTTGGTCATGAAGTGAGCTAAGGACGGTAACAACTTTGTTTTTCTTAGGAACATAAGTGCGTATCATCACATCAAGCTGAAAACCAAATAATGTAGACTGTACTTCACGTCATTTAGGTGCAATAAAATCGGCAGGCAGTTCACCTTTGTTTTTTCGGTTATTGACGACTAGTGTCAGATCTTGTGACATCAAATAATAGGTAAATCTTTATAATAATTTTTCGAAATTATGACTAACTTTACAAATTAGAAAAATTCATAAAATTTCGCTGAAGTAAAATGTATAGTTACTAATAAAGAAGGCATTAAACATCACGGCGGCTTCTCTGAGGCCCGATGGTGCGTAAAGGTTAAGAAATTTACAGACTTTAGATGTGATTGATTTATCATCTAAAGGAATTTTAACGGATTCCTTTTAACATTTATGTGAATGACCTCGCACTTTTCATTATTTACGGTCAATTGCCTTACAGACATCTTATCTAAATGGTTTTGCAATTTGTTTCGATCTTCTGATGAGTTTACTAGACGATAAACGACAGAATCATATGCAACGAACCTAAGACCGCTGCTCAGATTTTATCCTACATCGTTTCTATCGTTAGGGAACAGCAGAGGGCCAATAGCACTACCTTACGGAATGGCAGAAATTGCTTTTTATCTATGACTTTCCATTAATTACTGCCAACTGCGACGACTCTGAAGGAAGACACGAATCTATTTACATACCTAAGATAAATATTTCGCAAGAAATCAATTTCATTGCAAGCCGCTTGCAAGGTACGGTTTCAAAAGCCCTCTGGAAATACGGAATCAATCTGAGATCCCTTGCCAAATGTTCTAACACAATATATGTTCCAAAACTCTGCAGCATGTCGACGTTAATGATGTGGGCGTTTCTTGATTATTGATGTAACCTATACAAGTTCCCACTCTTTGGGTACAGACCTCTCGTCGAATGAACGGTTGTATATGATAGTTAAAGTTGGAGCTATTGGGTCAGCGTACTCTGAAGGGAACCTAATTGGTAAACAACCTGGATCGGAGGACTTGCTTTTATTAAGTGACTTAAGTTGGTTCACTACTCCGAGGATATTTGCTTGTAAGTTACTCATGTCGACAGCTGTTCTTCTTTCGAATTTTTGGAATATTTACTTCATCTTCCTTGGTGAAGAAATTCCGGAATGCTGTGCTTAGTAATGTTGCTATAACAGCACTGCCATCGACAGCATTTACATTACTGTCGCATAGCTACTGTAGCATTTAGAGCAGGACGTTCTGAATAGCACCAAATAACACGTGATTTAACTAAGGATTTAGCACAGTGCTCTCGGGACACAAGGAAAACAGTGAACGGTGATTTGGGGGAAATACAAAAACAACCGAGCTAATTGGCCATCGTATTACAAATACTTGCAGATTCAACGATAAGAGAATTCCATTGGGGTCGTTACAGGAAACAGTCTCTCATGCGATAAACTGAGTTCTTTATTATTTCCACCACAGCAATTCTTGATAGGGTTGCGGCTAACAGAAAAATAATTCTCTGCGGAGTTGCGACACGTGACAAAGGTGTCGGAAAATAACATAGCAACTGTGGACTAAAACTGTGTGACTAAAACTGCATGTATGGGTCAGACTACCAATGGTTGGATGACAACGCAGTATCGATGTTATATGGTTCACTCTTATCCAGGAAGATGGGCAGCGACGGATAAACACGTACAAGTAAAGACGCAATAGGTGTTGATAATTTCCGAACATGGAGAAACTCATGTTCTTATGTCACTAAGAGATCTGCAAGACTGTTTGAAGGAAAATTGCACCAGTTGCGCAGCCAGAGAGGTATAGACTGATGCACTAACTATATTTGGACAGAACAAAAGCAACGAATGTCAGAAAGAAACATTGGCACCACAGCCTCATCTCAGTATGTAGGAAGGTACTGGGTATACTCAACTATTGCACCAGGAACTGCGATCATGAATTTTTGTTAGAACAAGAAACATCAAGCCGTGGTTGTACTCCACTTACGCAATGCTGATATCTAGGTGAATGTTTCGACTTGTGAGACAGCCAAGGCGAACTTCCACCATCGATCTACGCTCACAAGTAAGCCTGTATTCCAGCTAACTCATTCTGCATTGTACTGGGTAGAGAAATTACTGGAAGTGCTGCCAACGCCAAATCTAGCGTACCATAACAACACCCAGCATCCTAATCTCATACACTCCTTAGACACACTAATAGAAACTCAACAAGACCAAATTTCCTTGAGACAAATGTTGCGACATATTCAGAACATGAAGAGAACCAAGGTCCAATTGTTGTAATCGTAAGCAGTATATCCATTGTCTTCTATTCTTTTGATAGCAATTTGCGCATTTTACTTTTGTTTCAGACGTAGAAATACCGATTTCCACACCTGTTGACCATTAGATACCTGTCCACAGGTTAACTGACATAAAGCAAGAAACATACACTAACAAATTTATAAAATTAGTATAAATTATAAAAACATAAATAAGGATAATGTGTCATAAATTTGAAAAGGTTCATCAAACCAAAACATACATACACTGACATAAAATCAGTAAACAAACAGACAATAGATGTAAATTTGTACAATGGGCACAATGTACAATTATGGAAATAGACCTATGAGATTAGTGCAAATAGTAATCAAATGCAGAATTCAGGACGGACGTTTTTCAACGAGAGGAGGAGTGTTGTAGAGCAGAATAATTTTATTTCACGAGCTGAAATGTTTTAACAGAGTTCTGCAAGGTGAGTTCAGCACAGATAAGATTAGGCCTGCTCCAAAAAGCATGTCACGAAGGCGTATTGCCAATATAACAGATGACTGGGAAAGAGGCGAGCATTGCCACACAACCTTGGAGTGAGGCAAACGTGAACACAAACGTTGTCCTGTTACCTAACAAGACGCTGTGAGGTAACATAACGTAACTTCAAAATACGATCACCACGGCAAAATCAAACGTGAGTACAAAGAACAGAGCGCGGTGATCCAGAACAAATATTTAATTACCGCAGCGAGGCAAGTTGTGCTCACGCATATGATAAATAAGGGCAAATGCGCTGATACGGCCAGAGCGACAGCGTCATATGTGTGAGCTCAGACCTTTAAATGACGAGAC